>NW_020837969.1:4576079-4622546 GCF_003676395.1 Aethalodelphis obliquidens
AAAAGACACAAGGTACTTTTGTACCTAGTTGTAAACTAGGTTGTCTGGAGGAGAGAACTCAATTTCTTCAAAAGATGTGGTAAAGGTTTCCTGTAATGAATAGTTGGAGAAACAGAAATATTTAGGGCTACAGAATAGAGTTTTGGGGGACATGACAGCTGTCTCCAGATATTTCAAGAATTGCCATGTGAACGGCAGAATGGATTTAATCAAAACTTTTCTTGAGGGTAGAACTGGCAAAAATTAAGTAACAAGGAAAAGGTTTTGCTAAATATATATAAAAATTTCTACCTAATAATTATAGTTGTCCAGTAGCAGAACTGGCTGAAGCAGAAGACTATTTCCCATTAGAGTAGAACTTAACCTTCAGGAAAATAATTTTCTCCAAATTTAAGAAAATTCTACCTAACAATTGTAGTTCTACAACTTGCTGACTCAAAAAGGCAATGATTTCCATAGTTACCAAGTGTCTGCAGAGGGAAGACCATGTTTACGGATGTTTCTACCTACATACGGAAGTCATTACAGAACCCTGAGGTCTCTTTGAATGTTAAATTTCAATGATTTTATGTTTTATAATCATTGAATAAGTTTTTATACTACCTTTTTTTCTTAAAAAGGTAATTAAATTTTTCAATATGTTTTTTCTTTTTTATTGAAGTAGAGTTGATTTACAAAGTTCTGTTAGTTTCAGGTGTACAGAAAAGTGATTCGGATATATGTATATATGTATATATATACATACACACACACACATATACATATATATGTATAGATTTTATATATTTATATTCTTTTTCAGATTCTTTTCCATTATAGGTTATTACAAGATATTGAATATAGTTCTCTGTGCTCTACAGTAGGTCCTTGTTGTTTATCTACCTTATATACAGTATTGTGTGTATGTTGATCCCATACTCCCAATTTATCCCTCTCCAACCCCTAAATTTTGCAATGTTTCAAAACTTGGGCACAATGTATTTTGTTAAATAACTAAGCCTATTGAAACTTTCTGCACTAGCAACTAGTGAGTTGCCAAACCATCACATATCTCTTGTGTCAATCAGGATGATCAAACTATTGATGCAGTAACCAAAGCCCCGCAGCCTCAGCGGCTTTGGAGAACAAAGTTCATTGCTTGCCCTTACTCCGTGTCCATCACAAGCTGCCTGGGTCTAAGCTCAAGGTCTTCCTGGACCCAATTTGCAGAGTAGCCAGCTCCCTGTAACACTGCTGGTTATTAAGGCAGAGGAAGAAACTGTGGCAAGTCACACACACTGTTAAAGCTTCCACCCCATGGGCATACACATCACATCTGCTCAGATTTCATCGGTTAAAGGAGGTTTATTAATTAGGAATTTTAACAGTGGGTGGGAGGACCTGTCAATTACACTTCCTCTAATTCGCTCTTTTGCTTCACGTCAGGACTGCTGGCCAGTAAGAGAAAGCCCTTTACAGATGCCTACAGGAAACGCAGCCTCCTTGCAATGATTTCTCTGCGTCCTTAAAAACAAACAAACAAAGCAGCCTGTGCAGCACATTTATGATGCTAGTGCAAACTATAGCTGAAGTTGGAGTGCAAGATACTCAGACTTGAAACTGGTCTACCTTGGCTCATCGTCTCTCAGTGTACTAGTGAGAATTCTCTGTTATTGACTTGGTGTTATTGGGTGATTAGAAATGAACTTTATTCTGAGAAATTGGGAGGCTCATGTACTAATTCCATACTAAAACATACAAATCTTGTAAAGATTATGGTTGATCTCACAAGTGGAACAGATTACACACGTACACACACACACACACACGACAAAAGCCTCACTAGTCACTGCTTCTGGAACTAAGAAATTAAATCAACTTTCACATATTACAATGTTTCCTCCTCCTTCTATTACTTTGCTTTTTTTCCTCTGGAAATATAAAATAAAAATCTAAATCTTCCTCAAAATTATTTGTCTCTATTTCACCAAAATTCCATTTTTGTGGGCAGAAGACAAGACGACGTAGCTGTGAGTAGCAGTCTCCTGTGAAAACAGTGAAACATTCATCGCAGTGAGATATTTTTGATCAGTGACCTTAAAAGGAAGTTGGCTATTACAGGTCAAATTTTAATTCTTCCAAAATCATTTCCCATATGCCTCCAGAATCTGCATATTCCCCTCCTCATTTCTTCTCTCACGTGTCCTTTTCACTCCCTCCTGCTTGCCTAGAGAAGGGTTCTCTCTTGTTTTAATGATCTAGCATTTTAAATGGAACTAACTGCCTTCAGAGCTGTCTTGACAGATTCTCACAAAACCATGTCATGATGAGAAGCATTTCAGACAGTTTCTATATTTAACAAATCTGTGTGGAGTGTCCCCTTGTGTCAGGATGGAGACCAGCTACAGGGATTTAGGGATGAGCAAGCCCCAGCGCCCGACCTCAGAGATGTAACAGTCCTGCAGGAAAGACTGAAAACCAATTATGGGATCATAATGGAGCACCTCATAAACGTCAGCACGTTCCCATCTTCATTATTTCCTTTCCTTTCAAGTATTTAAACATACTTAGTCCCAAATAGAAAACAATTTAGAAATCATCCCCAAATGCCTGTCCCATGACTAAGGCTGCCTAACCCACCTAAGATTCTTCTAACAAATGTAGGGATCTTTCTTACAGATCCTTGGGACCTTTCCCAGGAAATTCGGATCTGTTAGACTGGAATGGGTCTCTGGGAATCTAGTTTTCCAAAGCTCCTGGGTGATTTTTCTACACAACCAATTTTTGAACTTCTGTATCAGAGCAAATAATGAGATTGCCTTTCCATACACACACACACACACACATACACTCACACACACACACAAAGAAAAAAACAGGCAATAAAGAATCTTTTAATGACATAAGAGCCTATCAGTGTATTCCTGCAAACCAAAATATCGAAAGCAATATAGGTCTAATTTTTAAAATGGAAATTTTGAGTAACTTGTGGGTATGGAGAGAGTATTGCTTCTTACCATGAAATGGTAAAAATGGAGCAGCCCCTAGCTTATATGGTAGTAATATGTCTGACAGGTTAGGAATACATAGTAAAAGAGCTAAACTACTGACTCCAATCAATTATTGCCAAAGTAACATTAAATGGGTCAATAGTTTACATAAAACAATTTTTGCAAGATTACAAAGTAAGTGGAATGAAATACATGTAATCAATAGTCGATACAAAACCAAAGGAAATGGGGAATGTTAAAAGACAATTTACTTGCCTCAGAGTAAGGAAAATACCCTGAATAAAATGGACCAAAATGGATAAAGAAGAAAAACAAGAAGTAGTCAAGTCTGAGAAAGAAGCATTTGGGAGAGCTAAGATGAAGTTAAGGGAGTGGCAGATAAATCAATATACATCAGCAAGGGGGAAGGAAAGGAAGATGGTGCAAGAGTTTAAAGTACATGCTAACGCATTTTCAAGTAGCAGAGGAACTGATATGAGAATTTACTGAGCAAAAAGAATGTATATCTCATACATAACCACATAGCTAAGTGCCCCGGCTTATTCCCAGAGCTGAGTACTGAGGAATTCAACTAGCCAAGTGGGGTTTGGGAGAGGATCATTTAAATTCTATTGTATTGTATCCCAAGCCCTGGGAATAGAGCATCCGTCCACAAAGAAAGGAATTGCAAATATTCAATACAAACAAGCTGATGGTGCAGAACCAGAAGGCATCAGACAAAGAAGAGACACAATAAAATCCAGCAGCTCATAAATAAACTAGTAAACTAGCGGAGTCTATGCAATTCCAGTAAATCTGGAAATCCATGGAGTTAATGTTTAGGTTGAAATCAGCTGAGCTATGTGACAGCACATGAGGCTATTACACGGGGAAAAAAAAAAATGTGACTGTTAATTCATCAACACTCAGAAACAGAGTCGGAGTAAAAAGAAAAAATACACCGCACGATTTTAAAATTCAATGCAGCGAGTCATTGAGGGTTTCGTGAGAAATCGGTTGCAATTTTTGGCCTAGTTCTCGAAGTAGAACATAATCTTCCAGAAGGTATCAAATGCTCTCCAAGTCTAAAGACACAGATTAACATTGTAATCAAGTTTGAGAATTAAGTCTACCTTTGGACAATTATGGACAGCTTGGGTCACCTCATTAGGGGCTTGGTCACAGTCTACTGCATGACATCGGACGCGAACCGTTTCCAAGCACAGGTCTGCTTCTTCTATTATTAATTTCTACCCGAGGGCAAATGCCAGGAGAACTTACTTTAGTTTCTGCCACCTGCTGCCATTTCAACTGTCAGGAACAGCGGGAGACAAAAATGAAAGCACCACCTTAAAGAAAGGCTGCGCCACAGTGAAAACTGTGAAAACTGACAGCTTCGTGCAGTCCCCAGTCTTAAGGAAGGGGATTTTCTCTTGTGCCTTCTGTTGCCATTTTGACAAAGGAAGACATTCTCCCACCTCTAGATTCAGGAGAATGGTTCTCTTGTTGAAATCCAAAATTTGGGGGGTGAAAAATACATCCGCAGGGTCTGGCTGAATCCAGGGGTTGCTTTTTCAGTGTCAGAAGCCCAGAAAGATGAGTCGATTCTTGAAGGAAATGACATTGAACTCGTGTCAGATTCAGCTGCTTTGATTCACCAAAAGCCACAAGAGTTATAAACAAGGGTGGGAGGGAGACACAAGAGGGAGGAGACACCGGGATATATGTATATGTATAGCTGATTCACCTTGTTGTACAGCAGAAACTAACACACCATTGTAAAGCAATTATACTCTAATAAAGATGTTAAAAACAACAACAACAAGAATATCAGAAAATTTTTGGATGGTATCTCTGTTTCTGAAACAGTTCATCACGCTGATGAATAAGATCTGAGTGATCCAGCTACAGAAACTGTAAGAGGCCAGACTCATATGTGATAAGTTAGAAACGGATGAAAGCTCTTTTGACTTGGGGGGAAAAAAAAAAAAAGGCAAGTAGAAACAGATTTGCAAGTCACAAGTGGGAACTTCTTTACCCCAAAGACTGTAAACTATTGTGGGACACGGCATAGCTTAGAGTCTATTCGTTCAAAAGAAAAGAAAAGAAAAAAAAAAAAAAACACTGGAGAAATGGATTTTTCTGTCTGACCTTTAATATAATAAAGAGTCTAATTTACAGTGTGAGAGAGCCCACAACAAACCTAGAAGATAAAGCGACGCCAAGATTTTAATTTAAAATAAAATAAAGAGAAACTGTATTAGCTTTGTATTGTGTAAAAAAGATAATTCAGAAGAGATAGCTCTGAAGGAGACAAGAGGCTGAAAGTAACAGAGTGGACAGCTGCTTCAAGGCTAATTGTTAAAATCCAGGAAAGTTTTTTAAAAAGAAAATTTCTTTTCTTTTCTTTTCTCCCGAGGTACCATGCTGTGGGATACTTCTACTCATTGAAAGGAAGAGCAGGACAGATATACATCCTTTTTTCCCTTCGGACAAGTGTTGTCATGAAATACAAGTATTTTGAAGAAATACAAATTCTATAACTACTGACTTTATTTCATAATGAAAGATACCTTTAGGGGCTTCCCTGGTGGCGCAGTGGTTGAGGGTCCGCCTGCCGATGCAGGGGACACGGGTTCGTGCCCCGGTCCGGGAAGATCGCACATGCCGCGGACCGGCTGGGCCCGTGAGCCATGGCCGCTGAGCCTGCGCGTCCGGAGCCTGTGCTCCGCAACGGGAGAGGCCACAACTGTGAAGGGCCCGCGTACCGCAAAAAAAAAAAAAAAAAAAAAAGGGAGAAAAAAAAGATCTATCACATACGTGACCCTTCAGCACACAATGGATGGTTACTTTACTAAGATGCCTTCACTTAAAATAACTGATAGAAAGAAACATAATGAATTAGGCTTCAGGAGAGTGAATCTCTCCATATGGGACATTGCTACAAAAATTCCCTGGAAGTAGAGGTCGACTAATGTTTGTATTTGAATTCATTTTTGCGTCGAGCACCTGGGTGAGTGAATCAGGTATTATGTCTCTGTTGCTCTCATTCATCGGAGATTGAGGTAAATCAAACTGATGAAGATCTGACCCCCTCGTGCCCACCCTGAGTCCCCAAGTTTTAGGCCGCCCTCAACCCATTATCAAGTGTTGACTCTCGCAAGAGTTAAGAAACAAATGAGGATTCCTATGTGTATCAAGCCTGGCCCTCTTTCAAAATCTCCTCCTTCCTTCTGTGGACGGCTCCTTCCTGACCTGCACACTGCACGTGGGCTTGCGCTTTTGAGAAATGACGCAGCTTTGACCTTCTACTGCTTTGGACCTCTGACTTCCTGATCTACCCTCTTTCCAACCCAGCCCCAAGTTTAATTCTCAACTTGGGTCGTGCTCTCTGAATCCGGGTTTCCAGGTCAGCTATTGCCCATGGATCAGTCTGACAGCTCCAGCGAATGCTCTTGTAGGTTGACAATGTAACACTGGGGGTGGACGTATTTGTGTTGTGATTCCTAAAAGATTTAAATATCCATTACACAGGGTATGTGATGGGGGTTTACAACGAGGGCAACTTGTTCAATGACGACCACCTCATGCATTACTTCCCACCTGTGTGACAAGTTGCTATCAATTCTCTGTCCCCTTTTCCCGGGCTGCCACCCCCACCCTCCACTTCGGAGTTTCTGGAAAAAAAAAAAAAAAGTGTTCATTGCATACTTTTTTATTCCTGCTACACATGTAGCAAATCACCCCTTTACTTCTTGCTATTCTTCTGTCGAGAAAAACACAGGATCACTTTCTATTCTTTTTCTAATCTTTCTATTTAGGTGACCCAGAATATGATACAAATCAGGAGTTTTTCAGTGTTTCTAATCCCTCCACTCCCCTAAAATTGCATTATTCACAGTCACCGACAACATTTTAACTGTCCTCTTTATTCCTTATTCATCGTATTCCATGCCAGGCCGTAAATGTTGAACAAACCCAAGGGGTGAAATAGAGACACAGGACTAGAGCAAATGTAGCAGAATTTTAAGGAGCGCCAGAGGCTGGATGATGTCGGCCTCAAAGTCAGTCCATCCTGAGGGTTAGACAAACCTGCCCATCAACAGCTGTAGGTAAGTCGCACATGCAAGCGTCAGGCGGAGCACTGAAGCCAAAAACTACATTAGATTCAGCAAACAATGGCGGTTGAGTCCAAGAAATATTAGAGAGCAGAGCAGATACAGAGTTAAGAATGTGGTTTCAGCATCTGAGGATCAGCTACCAGCAAAATGCAATGATCTAGAGCTTCCCTGGTGGCGCAGTGGTTGAGAGCCCGCCTGCCGATGCAGGGGACACGGGTTCATGCCCCAATCCGAGAAGATCCCACATGCCGCGGAGCGGCTGCGCCCGTGAGCCATGGCCACTGAGCCGGCGCGTCCGGAGCCTGTGCCCCGCAACGGGAGAGGCCACAACAGTGAGAGGCCCGCGCACAAAAAAAAAAAAAAAAAAAAAAAAAAAGCAATGATTTCAAGGCTGGGCAAAGGTGCTTCTTAATGACTTTTGGCAAAAGCAGGAACCCTTCTCCGATCCTACTGGTAGAGGTAGGAGTGAGGGGCTAACTGGGGTGGAGAGTTAGAGGCTGGGAAATAATGGCGCGTCCCACCCCGACGCCACCACGCAAGCTGCTGAAGGACTTGACCATCAATTCTGTCTTGAAACATTTCTTTCCTTTTTTCTAAGACGTCCTAATTTTCCTCCAACTTCCTTCATTCTTCGACCTCTACTTTCTTTGAAAACTTCCTTTTCTGAACACTAAATTTAGATCACGCTGGGTTCTCTCTATAGATAAGAGATATAAATTTTGATATAGATAAAGATGACAGCACATAGAGTTCAGCATGTTGGTCCACAGTGGGCTTAAAACCAGCATATATATATATATGAACATATATATAGTCCCATAGATACATGTAGGTGTATATATATATACAGATAAATGATACATATAACATATATATTTGTATATACACATAGTTTATATGTACATTCACTGTAATATGTGTACATTGTTTTTGTGTGGGTGTGTGGGTCCGTATTCTCACCCTAGAATATCTCATCTCCTCATGGCTAAAGCCATGACATATTCATGTAGATACGTTGTTAAACAGACAGGATACAACCTTACCATGAAGGCACAGTCCTACATCATAGCAACTGAACGGACAGGTCCAATTTTGATCACCTACATTCCCTTAAATTCAACAGATCTGACACTAAACTCATCATCTTCAAAATCAACTTAATTAAGTTTAAAAAAATTTTTTTTAAAGAGAGCAGGAGAGGGCTACATATTGAATCCTATACTGAAGATCTCACCAGGCACAAGCGCACACAGATGCACAACTGATGTCCTCTGAACGTTCCTCTCTCCTCCACTTGGCTGTGTTCTTCTGTGATGATTCTTTTCTCCATCAGGCTCTCACCTCATTGAAATTTTCTTTCCCGGCAGATCCAATTAAAGGCCAGAAATTCAATTCATGTTCCTATTTTAGGTTAAATGTCCATCCCCAAAATAATTGTTGTAGCCTGAGGCATGGAATATTGACTATCCAAGCCTGGGATAGAAGCCAGAAAGATGAACACAGACCATATGTGGAAGAGGGTTGTTTCCCCAAAGGAAGGTGAAATGCCATTCCTAGAGGTGGGGAATGAATATTGGGCAAAGACAAGAGATTCTATGATGGTTTCTTCTTTAATTATCTATGGAATCATATGGCCATTTTTCTTGACTACTTTTTCTAAAATAGGCCCCCTTTTAATTGCTTCTTTTAACTCATTTCCTTCATATAACTTATAATGCTTGCAATTTTCAATATTTCTTTTCATTTGTTTATTAACTGTCCAACACACTAAATCAGGGCAGCTTATTCAGTTCAACACAGCTGCATGAAGGCAAGAATCTTGTCTGTCATTTTTGGTTTTGGTTTTGTTATCTCAAGTGCCTAGCACGATCCCTGGTACATTTTTTTAACTCAAGAAATATCTGTTGTTAAATGACAGAATTGCACACAATGCATATGAAAAATATCTAGAAATACTTCTTTAAATGTTAACAGCTATCAGTGTGATGAACTTTGGGGTAATTTTTTCTTTTCTTTTTTTTTCTTTTTCCTTTGTTTCCAAAATGTCTGAGCACAGAAGAACATCTACAGTTTTCTTTTCATCTGTTTCCTTTTCATAAACAATATCACACTTTAAAATCTGTTTTAAAATTGTAAAACAAACAAACAAACATACAGCTTTGTTGAACTGCCTGGAGGCAGATGAATTCCAGGGGCAGGTGTTGTAGTTGCCCAGATATGAATGGCTTGGATTGGGTAGGGCCAGAGGGCCTGCAGACTGAAGAGATCCTTCCACAGCTCCCATACCATCTTATCTAACGCCTTTGCTATTCTAGAAGAACTCAAAGTATCTTCCAAAAACCCTCACTCACTCATACAATTTTGTGCATTCGTTGAACATATCCTGCCTTGAACTTATAGTCCAGGTATCATTTTTACAAACACTTGATGCAGACAGCCTGCAAAGCATGTAAAAGAGGTGATACGGCAAAGTAGAAACAGCACGAGTCTTACAAAGAAACAGTGGGAAAGCCATAGGCTTTGGCCTAAGAGAAACATGGCTTGACTTAGGCATCCCTGAGCGTGTGCCATTGGACTTCACACCTATGAGTCGTGAGCACTGAGAATCTACGGCTCGTGGAGAGTGCAAGACTGTGTGGTCATCAGAGTCACCTTCAAACATTCTTCATGTTTCACGAGTTACAAATGTCTGAAAACTTTTCCTTCCTATTGTATCTTTAAGTAACCCTTTCCTTTCACACTTATATTAAATCCTTGCCTTATCCTGTGTTAATTGTCTCAGTAAACCCACTCATTAGGCTACCATCCTTGCCCACATGTAAGGGGCTGTCTTGTATTTAAGCCTTTATGTTTCACTGTGAAATGGCTCTTAATTTCTTAATCTGGGACAACAACAAATTATTTGGGAAGAACACACTAGCCTGAAAGGACCACTATCAACGTTGATGTCAGATGCTTACAGAGACCACCAAATGGAGTTAAATTTATTAAGACAAATAAGCTTAATGCAAATTTCTCCATTTTTCTGGAGGTTTGATCTCACAATGACAAGCGTTGGATGTTAAAGAAAAGACTTAAGAATCACTTTTAAGAGCATACGATATGTGGTTATATTGCTGAGGTAACAAAAATATAACCAGGGGACAGATGAAATAGTAAATGGGTACTTTTGTATGGGGATACATTTTTCAGAGACAGCACCATACATGCATTCTTAAAATGCCTTATCCCAGAAAACATAGATGGAATTAAAGGCAATCTCCTCTAAAAACAGTGTCTCTGGTAATGATAAAGATCTCCCTTGTGCTGAAAAACACATGAGAAGTTTGAATAAATTGTTTCATGGAAATGGAGCAAAGAAAAAAGAAATGTTTCCAAATTAAATTAGTTTCTATAATATGTTTATAAAAACTTATATGGTGATAAACTTCAATAAATTAAATATTTTAAGTAGACATTTGACCATCTCCGCTACAAGTCACAGACAGGAAGTAGGGAAGAGGAGTATGTGACCTTGGACATGTTTCTTAAGTTTTCTACACCGTAATGTCCTCCCAGGTAAAACAGGGATATAATATCTACCTCATAGGGTTATTCAGAGAATTAAATGAACTAAGTACTCTACGTCACATCTAGTATCAGTCTATACACACTTCACAGAGGATTTCACGTCCGGCGCACTCTTTCAGCACTTGCGCACCAACTTGAAATTTAGCTGCCTACCCACTTATTTGTCATCGCCCACGTGGGCTGCAAACAGAAGAGAGCAAAGGTCATACATTTTCAGATCGCCCTTACACCCCAAAGTCCCGTGCATGGTTAAGGTACCCAACAATACTGCTGAGTAATGACATGTGATTCCTCGCTAGGCACCTCAGCATTTTAGCATTTGTGTCCCACAGAGTTTATAAATGCATCAAATGAATTATTTCACTAAATAAAACACACTGCTAAAAGATTGCAAGTCCCTCAGTGAGTCTCTCAGGCACTGTAATTTTTTCCCACAGCTGTCCTTTTCTGACTTAAATTGTCCCTTTCCAGTTGAATCAAAGTGTTGAGCATTCATGGTCTATTTCTTTTGACAATACTTGCCTCTTCCCAGAAAAGCCACACAAGGCTAAGGAAATGGAATAGACTTTGGTCCTTTATATGTATTGCCTTTAATCAAGAACTACATCATCTGATGCCCAGCCAATGACCAGGTCACAGGGAAGACGAACTCCCGGGAAGGCAAAGGATGAGCAATTCTCAATCTATGCACTGTCGTTTGGGCTCACTAGGAACTGTCCAATCCCCCAATACCTTCCCCCATTCTCTCTGTCAATCTCCCTTTGGCTTGGTTCCATTGCCTGAAATACAGCAAGTAGAACTTTATTTGTAGCAGCCATCATCTGGAGATATAAAGAGCCTGTCATATTCAAGCATCCTAGAGAGATTATGCTGATAGGAGAAGAGAGGGAGGAAACTACTCATGAGCAGGTAATCCTAACTGGAAAACTTTCTCGCAGCTCCCCCATGAGTAACAGAAAGGAGACGTCCTGCATCCCATGAGGGGAGGTGAGCTAGTAAAGGATGTACTGTCTGTTGCAGAAGCCTCCATGAGAACTGAGCAAGCCAGAGTAATAGGCTTCACCAGATACCTACTATGAGACAAGTATATAGTAAAAAGAAAAAAAAAAAGAAACAGACACTCATCATTGCATTAGAGTTTTCCTCCATTTTACTAGATTTTAGTTTTACTAGATTTACTAGATCCACAAGTGATGATTAACTCCTTTGAGCCTCAATCTTCTCAAAAGATGACGATGTGATGAGATAATGAATATAAAATGAGGTGACCTATCTTAAGAGATTAGTACTGGGATCTGTAGACGCTAAGTAGAGGTTAATTCCTCTTCCTATTTCTTAAATGGGTTAATGGAACTCTTTTGCCACAGAGATTATTGGGAGGATTGAATGAGCTAATAGACAGAAAAAGAGTTTGCAAAATGTAAAGCACCATACTGATATTCATTCGTACGACTACTAGCACGAGAATTATGTCTGGTCAGTTGACAAGGATCTGTGTCTCCAAACTGAGCACCGGTAGTTGTACTGGGTGTCAAGTCTAGTTGGTTGCACGAGTGAAGTAGAAAAATCCCCATTCTGGGAATCCACAAACCTGGGTTTGACACCTGCTACCTCTGTGAATAGGTCACATCATCCCCCAAGCCTTGGTTTTCCTTTTGTAAAATGATTATAACACCTACTTGGCAGTCATTAAGATATTTAAACAAATTCAGGGAGATGAAATTCCTTCTAAAATTGTAAGGAGGCAGCAGGTCGGGACAGGAGCTGGAGCTGAGCTGGCTTATCAGCTCCGAAGCCCAACAAATTGCTGAACTTGTCTGAGTCTCAACCCTGCAGCATCAAGGCCTCGGGGCCCTTGCAGAGATGTAGTGAGGTAGGATATCATGCTTCTCAAACATCTCAGCCAGAGTCCCTTTAAGAGCACAGGAGACTTCCCTGTGCACCCACGGGAACCAAGTGGAAAAGTGGAAAGGGCCGCTCCAAGCATGAAATTTCTTTTCAAACAATAAATTGATTGCTATATTTTATGCAAACAGCATGTTCTCCTGCACAATATGAGTGTATTTTTATTTTCAAAAATCTTTCGCCCTCAAATGCAGTAATGTTAATTTTCCAGGAAGAAACACTATATTTACCCACTCATTCAGAATAACCCAGTGCATCGCTACGTGGTATATGTACCCAGTTTGAGACACAGAATGTTGTAAAAAGGTTTACCAGGGCTTAGGTTATAGAAATTATGCCATCGTATTTGTTCCCTCCAAAGGGCAGCTGCGTTGTCCCCAGCAGAGCTTTCCTGACTGACGCAGCCACTCTACCCCCTCCTGAGCGCCTCTTCAGGGAAGATGCAACCATATGAGTTCTTTGCAACACACGCCATTCATGCCACTCCCACCTGAGAGCAGGTTCTTTTATAACTGAACCTCTTCCCAGAAAAGTTTGTTCAAGTGTCATTCTGAAGATTCTAAGATTATTTAGAACGCATCAAAATCGTTTTAAACCCCTATCATGCATTGGTGAACTCACAGATGATTTTCAGTAGAAGCAGAGAACTTAGTCTTACATGGCCATATCCCAAGTTATGTCTAAAAATATGAAAACTGATGTGTTGTCTTAAGTAACTGTAAAAATGTACTGTCCTCCACTACTTTCATACATACTTCTTTCTGGATCTAGGCTCCAGATGTAGAGTGTAAGTTTAGGCTATTTTCATCTTGTAAATTAATACTATAAAAATACTTGGGTCAATACAGTTATTCTGCATTAGTTAGCGACCCAATTTTCTGTGTCTTAGTTGTAGCATTAAAACTGTATCGTCTTTGAATGCACCCTCCATGTCTTATTCAACTTAGCAGCCCACCCATCACTTGGCAAGCAGCCTTGCCCATAATAAGATCTTGGAAAAGGTTTGCTCAATGCGTGAATTAGGGATCTTCCCATAAACGCCCTTTGAGATTTAATGACTTTCTCTCACAAAACACGTTATGGATACTGTAATTTAACCTGTGATTGTAAACTTTATCACAAAAACTTTGGAACCCAACCAAATTTGTTTCTCTGAAGTTTTATCATTTGTTGAAATTCTTTATGTCAGGGTCATTCAAGTAAAAAACCTATGCGTTACAATTAGTAAAATCTTGTCTAATAGAAAGCGATTCTCACAGGCAGTATAAGAATTTTCTGATTTTCTATTTTAAAACACAGTAAATGGTTTTAACTAAACACATTTTAAAAGTCAATTATCTTATGTACCTAAACCTAGCATGTTCCCACAGGCTCCACATTGACCTGTGTCCACTATTCTGCTGTTTTATATGGCAACAGTGTGACCCCTTAGTAGCGACATACAGTAATTTCAATACCTTTGTTCATATTGGTATTGACAGATTAAATCTAGGTTTACTATTTAAAATAATCAGATATTTATTTATGATGTCTTCATGATACAACTTACCCTCTTCCCTTCATTCTTTAAAACTCTTCATCTTGGGGCTTCCCTGGTGGCGCAGTGGTTAAGAATCCGCCTGCCAATGCAGGGCAAACGGGTTCGAGCCCTGGTCCAGGAAGATCCCACATGCCGCGGAGCAACTAAGTCCGTGCGCCACAACTACTGAGCCTGTGCTCTAGAGCCGGCGAGCCACAACTACTGAGCCTGAGAGCTACAACTATTGAAGCCCGCACGCCTAGAGCCCGTGCTCTGCAACAAGAGAAGCCACCGCAACGAAGAGTAGCCCCTGCTCGCCGCAACTAGAGAAAGCCCACGTGCAGAAACCAGGACCCAACGCAGCCAAAAATAAATTTAAAAAAAACTCTTCATCTTTGCTCCCTTCTTTACTGACTGATCTTAATTTGCCAGTTATTTTGATAGAAATAAGTTTGATTTAAACTGTGGAAAATAACTCTTGGAAGAATGCTATCTAACTGAATAACCTTGCAGCGATCTCTCTGGAATGTTATATCTTCTAAATAGAAAATGTCTTTTATTTTTAAAATATCCTATTAAAATATTCCATGCTAATAAATAAATCCTCTTTTTAAACAATACTAGGCACACTAGATGAGATACAACATATTTCAAGTTGATATTTCCCCCAACATTCCAAACACCAAAAATCATTTTTTTTAGATCTGCTAAAAGCAAAATGGCTGAAAAAGTACTAACTGCCAAAACAAACAAAAAAGTCTAAACAAGTATCAACCCCCAACCTGGACATAAAACTCCTGCCGTCACTGCTCACTGTACACTCTGCACTTAGATGTCTGCCATCTCTCCTTCCTACTAATACTAAAATGCAACTATCACTTTATCAATTTGTAAGAGTATTCCCTCATTTCTTTTATCTACATGACCAGTAGGTTTACAAACCATTAGTGCCATAGCTGCTATGTCCAGAGCTATAACTATTTTCTGGTTATTACAAAAAATCAGAAGGCATCTCTCCAAGTCTTGTACAAAAGGAGATCATTCAACCACTAACATCAGTGGAGGCCCTCGATATTCAGTTGATGCAACAGAATCTGATTCTCTGCACACTGATTCTAGGAATGTAAGTTTGGATTAGAAATATATTCAAAGTACAGATTATGCCACCCTTAAAAAGATGCAAAGATCAGGGAGAAAGAAACTCATCTGGGGGTAATCAACTTAGAAAACAAAATGAGTACGATGTAAGGTTGTAATAAGTTCATACACCCCATGTTGGTTTCACTTGTGCATTTCTTATAGAATTAATTACCTTACTAAGTATGCAAAGATGCATCTTGAAGATGTTTATTGTATTTTGAATGAAAAGATATTAAGCAACTTTGGGACTACAGGATATGAGCTGTAATTTGGTGACTGTAGATGACATGAGTATACAGAGGAGGGGAAGTTCTGGTGCAGGAAGATTGTAAGCCCAGGTCTGAGGAAGGATCCTGAGGGTCATGGGTTTAATTGAACAAACAGACAAGAATGAGCAAAATGCATGCTCTTCATCTGCCTCCAACAAGTCTGAAGTCCAGTCACAGGCGTATTTCAAGTAAATCAAAGGGTATATGCAGAGGGGGGTGGAGTAGAGACAGGTGAAGGAGTCCAGTCACCTGGCGGGCAGAGCAAAAAAGTTTGAACACAACTGAGGATAAAAAGGGAGCCCAGGACTTCCCTGGTGGCACAGTGGTTGGGAGTCCACCTGCCGATGCAGGGGACACGGTTTTGTGCCCCGGTCCGGGAAGATCCCACATGCCGCGGAGCAGCTGGGCCCGTGAGCCATGGCCGCTGAGCCTGCGCGTCCGGAGCCTGTGCTCCGCAATGGGAGAGGCCACAACAGTGAGAGGCCCGCGTACCGCAAAAAAAAAAAAAAAGTCCAAGCAATATTCAAATTTCCATCGAAGACAGTAAAAAGAATTGACAGGTCCATCCAGCCCCCGATGAATCTTTGACCTTCCTGTTGAGTAACGTGCCAGCCCTCAAATGTGAGCGTTCCTCAGGAGTAGCAGGGGCTGAGACATCCAGGTGAAAAATCGTGTGCACTTCAATACCACTGCAAATGCATTGCTTGCTCATTCTTCATGGCATTTTTAAACTATGGCTTCAGTAGTAATTCGGTGGTAGCAGAGTATACCTGCCTGGGATGTATTTATCCATGCTTTACGGACCATGATAAAATAGCATAGTAATTTATTCTAAACCTAATTCTAATCAAAACCATTTACACAGAAACGGATGTGGTAACAATCCCTAACATTCAGAAACTTTAAAGAAATGAAATATGACAGGTGCTGATGTCATTCAGCAAACGATGACGTTTCTATGAATAAAGAGAAATACCATATGCAAAAAAATTTAAGTAGTCAAAATGCAACTAACCCAGTTGAAGTGTAGCCAGATTAGTATAGTCTGTTCCAGTGAACTTTCTGGCAGTGCCTTTTCAGTGCCAACATCAATGAAGTTTTAAAAATTAAATCTCAAAAAGGCAACTCAAAGCAAAGCTTCTACTCGATGAATATCTAAGAAAACTAATGTTAGCTTTTGTTAGCTTGCAATGTAACATAAAGCAAGACTTGTGTGGGATTCTGTATCTTTTTGGTGAAACAGCTACAACGTAGGTTTTAAGAAAGTGTCTCAACTCAAAACTGTACTTGGCATTTTGAGGACACTGTCATACTCTGCTCCCTTCATGGCTTTGCTCACAGGAGGGAACACAGAACACACAGGTGGGCGGGGAGGAAGTCGTTCACTTGCACGTGGCAGGCTCCTGGCAGGCTCCAGAGGAAATATCAGTGTGAGGTCATGGATTGGCAACACCCCGGAAATAGGAACATGCAGTTCACTTCGTTGCTGCAAACGCTGATTTTTAAGTAAGCTATAGCCATTGCCATAAAATATCCACACATTTAAAAAAAATCAAATTCTAGGCATCTGATGAAAAGGTATTAGTAAACACTTTTTTTAAAATCCCAAGTTAATAATTATTTTAAAAATTGCAATGAACTCCTTTTTTGTGTTTTGAAAGACTTTGCCCTTGAGTAAACCGATGGCATAGTCACACCAGAATCCATAAAATACAAACACTCTTAGAATAAAGTTGTATTTTTCTAGCGGAAAACAAAAACGAAGCAGCTTTTGCATAACTGTATGGCGTACCTCAGGGTAAGATTTTTTTTTCCAACACCAAAAGGGGAAGAAAGTAAGTTGATACACAGTTCGGTTGCTGTCTTTCCCCTGTGAAAGCTCAGAGAAACAAAGAGAACAATGTCATTGTTTTATGAA
The DNA here is from genome assembly GCF_003676395.1 of Aethalodelphis obliquidens. Classification (NCBI taxonomy): domain Eukaryota; kingdom Metazoa; phylum Chordata; class Mammalia; order Artiodactyla; family Delphinidae; genus Aethalodelphis; species Aethalodelphis obliquidens. The sequence goes on from NW_020837969.1 coordinate 4,593,491, forward strand.
TTTAACTCTGCTGGAAAGCTGCTCTAGTAAGTTTCTACTGCAGGGCATGCATTTGATGAAAATCTTAAAAGCAGTTGAATGGTATAAACCGTTGACTTTTATCCTTCCCTATCATGAGTCCCTTATTCTTTGAAGGATCTTTACCTGGGAAGCTTTCAACTTCCATTGTCATGCGAAGCCTCTTGTATCCAGAGATAAAACTAAATTAACTTTTCAAGGACATGGTGGTCTGGAAAGAGGAAAGTTATTTACGAACTAAACATAAATTCAGAAATCGAATCAGTTCCTCCACTGAATTTAAGTTTTGTGAACAACATACTTTCTCCCTTAGATCTATAGAGATTATAGGTGAAACTCTACCTCCCCACCAAAAAAATTCTGCCTATCAGATTGTATCATTTCCTCATTGGATTACACCTCTATTCAGTTTTACTTCGGTTAACATGCCACTGAATGAATTCTGAAAGCCAGTTATAGGCGCCACAAATTTTCAAGAAATGTCTTAATTTTAAGTGTTTTATGCTGTGCCGATACAGTAGTATAACTACTGTTTTCATCTTGCTGAATATAAATTTCTTCTAGAAAAAGCAGATTTCCTCCTTTCAAAATCTTAAGGCTAGCACTACTCTGCATCCTCATGTAATGTAAAATCAACTGAAAATTAATCTCTGCAATCAGTTGTTTGAGTTAGAAACAGGTAAAAATTGAATACCACCAGCCTCTCCACACACCTGCAATTACACACACACATACACACACACACGTTTAATTCTTCATATGTGAATTATAGAAGAGGCTCAGCAAATGTGGGTTGTTCTACTGCTAAAGGCAGATACAACTTCAACCTATGAAGAACATTAATAACAATATACAATTTTAATATTAATTTAGAGCAAAAAGTAAGCCAAGACTTCAGCCTCTTTCATACAATTACACAACTTATATTTATAAAACGTCTACTCTGTGAAATGCTGTCTAATTATATTCACCTAGTAACCCATTTCCATTTCATTTCCTTCCGTCCCTTGAACTTGACTGGTGTATTTTTTTTTTTTAATCGAGTCTTAACCCTTTAACCTACTAATGAGATGCCTTAATGGACTGTTGAGTGGCAGCCATTCTTTATCCCTATGATCGCTTCAGTGTTAGCAGAGATGGAAATTAAAATTATTCACTCCAGAGCCTTCATTTGTATTATTATATCATTTTATGTTAGTCTTCATTGATTTGAGTACTTCATGGGCAGCCATGTCTGTGTCCAGTTCCCATGTGCTGCTTTTCTTTTCACAAGCATTTTGGAAGAAGACGAATATTTCTGAGCCACAGTGAATCAGATTGTAAATATCAAAAGATTTCAACAAGAGGGTAACTGAAAAGAAAAAAAAATCAAGAAAATCTAGGCCTAGCTACAGAAGCAACAGATGTAGATGTTAGGGGACATAAACCCTGTTTACTTTTGGACTAGTGTCTTGTCCAGCCAAGTTTAGGACAGGATAGAGCTAGGACCCAGGTTCCCGGGGTCTCAGCCCAATCTGTCTTCCGTTACTCCACTCTGCCATCAGCGTCTCCTTACAGAAGAACACCTACCGTACCAAATAGTTTACATAAATCCTTTTTAAAAAAAAAGAATGAGGGTAGAGATTAGTTGCTTTTAAATGAAAAGTAATTTTTCATAATCTAATTAGGTATCTGTTCATCTGTGATCATATTTACCAGTTTCAATTTCTTATCAAATTCTACATTCATATAAATTCAACTTCCACATGGATGTTTTATCTTCCCTTTCCTTTCATTCTTTCTTTTTTTCTTCCTTCTTCCTTTTTTTTTCCTTTTTTCTCTCTTTATGTTTAAGATAATGGATTTTTTCTACCTTAGCAGTTTTTCCCATCGATAGTAAGTCAGATGATGTAAACCACTGGTAGGTGTACAAATACAGACTACATGGGACATGATTATACCAAGATGCTGTCTCCTTTGTCTTTCATATTCAAGTTTTCACCTCAGAGAATGATATCTCTGTGAATAAGTAGAAAAGGTCGGGGTACGATCCACCACATGCACACACCAAACATACTAAGCCTGCCCTTTTGTCCTCTGCACTATATTAGTTTCAGATTTAGGTGATATTCTTTAGCATCACCAACCTCCCTGTTATCCCTGCTAAAACCTAAAAGACATATTTACCTCCTTCCTCTTCCGCATCTCTCAGAATTAACTGATCATAAAGTCCTTCTAATTTTCCTCATGAATAATTTTCAAATTATTCCATCTTTTCCATTTGGTCCTACTATTCCTGCCTTTCCTGTCTCTCAGCTGGATGATGGCAATGCACTTTTAATTGGTCTTTTTTGCCCCAAAGCCCCACCTCCATATTACTGCTAAGATGAATTATCTGAATTAAAAATCTGCTGAAAAGTCTTTAATGGCCCTTAAAAATATGTCCAAACTCCTTACTCTCTCATGCATGGTCCTCTGGGATCATACCTTTCCAGTGTCTACCGTTTCAGTATTTCCCCACCTCAGCCCCATGTGAACTTCATAACAGTTCTTACAATTGTTTTTACAACTCAGTTCTGGCACCGCTTCCTCCAGGAAGACTTCACTGGCTTCCCAATTTGGAGCTAAGTAATCCGTCTAACCATGACTCTCATAACATCAAACCGCTATATTGGAAATATCTATTTATATGTTTGTTTCTCCCACAAACTTTCAAGTTCCTTTCACAGTGAAAAGTTCTCCTTAAACATCGTAGGTATGTTCACCTAAGATGTGTCTAATTCTCTAATCAGTGAATTAATTAATGAGGTATCCTGAAAGAAAACATGACCCACAATGAAGATTTTTGAAAGGAAAGATCACCTTCAAACAGAAAAATAGCAAGAAAGATTTCACAGTGGCAGCAGCATTTGATGTGAGCATTGTAAGATGCGTAACATCCAATAAGCAGTGTTCCATGAAAGGACTTGTCAGGAGAAGATGTCAAATACAAAAGTGAGAGACTTGTCAGGAAGCAGGATGTAGTCCAGCTTCACAATCTTGGGATACGTGGTTGGTGTAAAATAATGGGTGGAAGTAAAGACTAGAACAAAACGATGAAGGATCTTTACCTGCAAACTAGAGATGCTGACCTATGTTCAATTAAAAAAAAAAAGAGCTATCATTTATTCAACATAGACTTTGTGATACAGATATAGTGTATATAGACATATATATATACTGTATAGATATAACCTCTTTATGTGTATTGACAATTAAACCATGAGTAGATACTATATCTATTTTACAAATAGGGAAAGTAAGGTATATGGAGGTTAAGCGACTTATCCAAGATCACACAGCTAGTTAGTATAAAACCAGGATTCAAAACTAGACAATCTGGCTGAGAAACTCACACTCTTAAGAATTCAGAGGATTTTAAATCAGGGAAAGAGAAACAAAATCTTGGGATAGGTTTATTTTTAGCCCATCAAGAACCTGCTGAAGTTCTGATTGTCTACTTGATTGGTTGGTTGAAAGCTAGATTCAGTCATGGCCCAGGATGGATGAAGTTAAAAGGACAGCACTTTTTTTTTTTTTTGAGTAATGTAAAAAGATAACAAAGAATAGGGAGAATAAATATTAATAATTCTTCTAGATTTTTTAATGAGTGACCACTAAGCCACCCCTTAACTCTGTATTTAAGGCTCCCTTTATCAAGACACCAAGCAATACATTGGTGAGATAAAATGTTACCTCTATTCTTGAAAAGTGCTGTTATCTGTGGATAAGAGTAAGTTGCTTGAGCAGAGAGCTCAGATTCTCACCATCTCTACGCTTATTGTACGGCCTCCTCTCCCTCAAAAAGTCTTGTAAGAAGTACTCTGCCAGTTGATGGGGAAGAAAACATTTAACCTTCGTTTCCTAAAGCAATGTGTTAGACCCATGCAGAGGTGGACTGATGCAGCATTTCACGACCATCAGGGGAGCTGTGATGGACAGCAGGAAAGATTGATCTTCCCAGGGGGCACCAATTTTGGTGTGGTTGGGGAACTGTCCTTTGGGATGTGATATACAGCTCAAACCATCATCAGATATTTGATGTTAAGTACCACAGACAAAACACACAGGCCTGGGAACCAAGGAGTGAGAGTAGCATCTCTCACTGTTACACCTGCAGTCCCTCTCATAATATTTTTGCTTCCCATCCCTGAAACTTTGGTATCTTGATTTTTAGAGGTTTTCGTACCATAGCGTAGATGGATAACTTCCCCAACACCAATGATCTCCCTCTGCATGTTAATAACAGAACACCCTGCATATTTGTTCAGTGAATGGCTGCCCAGTTAGAGACAAGTCCCAGCTTTCCACTGTCTCTATATTAGAGTTATGTGCCATGGTTCTAGCTAATGAGGTGCGATCTGAAGGATGCATGCAACTTCAAGGTCAAATCCTTTCAAAAGGAAAATTCTTGAACTTCCCTTCCTTTCTTTCCACATGTGTGTGGGCTAGAATTCACAGGTATAAAGCAGATGAGCCAGTCCCGAGCATGCAGATGAGACCCTGAGGCATTACAGAGCTACAAGACAGGACAAGATTGACAGAACCCCTGGATGATCTTATTAAGCAAAGATACTTCTATGCCCTAAACCACCGGCCAACTCTGGACTCACGTGAGAGGGAAATAATTATCTCGTTCAAGCTATGATATTTGGGGCTTTCTTCATTACAGCAAGTTAGCCTGCACTGTAACTTAAAAAGGTACCCAAGGGAGAGATGCTCTCAGCTGAGAAAATGAAAATGGTCTCACTGCACTAGCAGACGAGGTCTGGTCACTTGGGGGTCCACATGTTACTGGACCAACAAAGAAGAATCGTCCAGTGACATGCATTTACTGGGGTGATTAATACAGTTAAAGGGGAAATAGAGTAACTGCTAAATTGTGAAGATAAAAAAGAATATATCTGGAAAACTGGGGATCCTCTGGGTTGCCTCCCAACTCTACTATGAGCAGAAAGAGTTGCCCACAGAGAATAAACCCTGATTTGTTTATGTGTCATCTGAGGGAAAACAGGGCTTGGAATGGGTAGTGTAATGGTTAATTTTACGTGTCAACCTGACTGGGCCACACGGTGCCAAGATATTGAGTCAAACGTTATTCTGGGTGTTTCCATGAGGGTGCTTCTGGATGAAGCTAACATTTGAGTCAGTAGACCCAGGAAAGAAAACTGCACTCCTAAAGGTGGGTGGTCCCATCCAATCAGCCCAAATGAAATTTTCAAAAGCTGCCTCCTTTCGGGTTTGCATAAGGGAACCCCTCCTGCCTGACTGTTGAGCTGGGATGTTGGTCTTTTCTGACTCAGACTGGAACGTCAGCTCTTCTTGTGTGTAGGGACGGTAGGGTCTCAGGATGGAACTTACACCACCTGCTCTCTTGGTCCTCAGGCCTTTGGACTTGGACTGGAGCCACACATCTCCTCTCCTGGGTCTCCAGCTTGCTGAATGCAGACCTTCGGACTTCTCAGCCTCCATCCTCGTGTGGGCCAATTCCTTATAACGATCTTGACCAATAGCTAGCTAGCTAGCTACCCAGCTGGATGGCAAGAACCAGATGCTATTTGTCTGTTGGAGAACCCTGACTAATACAGATAGTGAAGGGAAGAAGTTATAAACGCCCCCTATGTTCTCATGAAAGTTATATAGAAATATAGAAAAATAGGGCTTTAGAAACTACCAATATTTTCTTAATTTCTCTTAAGTATCTAATATCACTTCTTTATCTTTTCTCCCTTTTCTCTACTGCTTTTCTATAGGGTCTTCAGTTTTACAAGTAGTGGTTAACTTTATAATATAGTCCACAGCTTACAGGATGGCAGGGAGGAGTGGATATCACCCAGAGATGGACGTAGGAACTGGTGAGACCTTGGATCTTCTGCCTGAATCGAGTATACTTTGTTGTCTACATGAGGAAGAGGTGCTGTTGGTTAGGTAAAAGCATGTTTCGTTTGTGTCTATTATTGTTCTGTTGAAATTTGAGGATGAGAAGCAGGTCATGTACGCTTTCTGACGGGACCAGGAGAATGGCAAGAATGTGAACTGCTCCACTCAACACCAATCCCAGTGCTCTGCTGGCATCCCCTCCTGTGCTGCCGGAGCTAAGCATCTAGAGCAACCTGCCTCTCCCAGACTGTCTTCCATCCACAGCTCTTTCCATCCTTTAAAGTACGCCAATCAAATAACTCATTCAAGATTCTGATTAGAGGGGCTTCCCTGGTGGCGCAGTGGTCGAGAGTCCGCCTGCCGATGCAGGGGACACGGGTTCGTGCCCCGGTCCGGGAAGATCCCGCGTGCCGCGGAGCGGCTGGGCCCGTGAGCCATGGCCGCTGAGCCTGCGCGTCCGGAGCCTGTGCTCCGCAACGGGAGAGGCCACAACAGTGAGAGGCCCGCGAACCGCAAAAAAAAAAAAAAAGATTCTGATTAGAAACTGATGGATGTGGGCAGATGCAGATCGCCTGTGAGCTGTAATCTGTAGAGGGACACTCTGGATTCAACAGATGGATGCCCTACTGGGCAGCGTCCTCATGTGGGCAGATGTGGCTTGGTTTTGAAGCCAGAAGGAAGGGGCAGCTTCCTGGTGGTGGCCGAGGCAGCAGCGTCCTCTGAGAGCCACCTTGAGGGGGGAAGCCCAACTCAAAACTTCAGTTTTTGTAATGCCGTGAAAGCCATGTAGCGCTTAGATTTATTTCTGTTTTTAAACTGCCCAGTTGGAGTATTCAAGTGTAGATAATAAGCAAGTAGCATTATAATAGTACTGTGATTTTTTGTTGCCATCTCCTCTTTTTGATAATTTACTTGAGTAAGTAATCAAGATGACTAAGACATCTTTAATGTCAAACTTTCTGTAAATCAAAAGTGTAAGGAAGGTGTAGAAATCAGGAGAGAGGTTAGGACTAGTGAATAAAGAAGAAACAAATGGTTAAAGTTATGAGAGTGACTAGAAAGGCCAAGAGAAGCCTACAGAGATGGAAAAGATGGCCCAGGGTAGAATTTCTGGAATAACAGTGAGAGAAAATTAATAACTAATAATAACAGATAAAGCAGGCAGAGATAGGAGGACTATCAAATTCTGTGTCAGGAAAGACAGGGTGACGGATTTCTGCAAAAGTGAGGAGGGGCATTAGTGTCTGATGTCAAGGACTTATCAAGGAGGATGAAAAATGGAAAAGGACCATTGTTTATGTCATTATACAATCACATGTGACCTTCAAGTTTGTCGATCCATTGTTACGGACTTACGGTGGAAGGCAGATTGTTGAGGGTTAATAAATGAGAGGATGCAGCAGAAATGGAATATTTGAGGGTGTCAAAATATTCTCTTTCCAAACGTTTTGTTTATTTAAAAGGCACATCAGAAGCCAGTTCCCTGCGGAAATAGCATGATCAGAGGAGATTTTCTATTCTATCTTATAGACAAAGGAGAGAGGCTAGTGGGGCGGAAGAAACTGAAAATGAAATCGAAAGAAATGATGATTAATAAAGAAATGTTCAGAAATAATAGGGGAAAACTAGGATGAAAAGCTGAAGTTATGCAGATGATCTAATAAGAGCCCAGAGAAATCATTATTTCTTCCAACAAGGAATCATTTACTGTATAGGTTAGGAACATTAATTTAACCAAGAAATCTCTCACGACCAAGTTTCTCTACTTTCTCTGTTCATCAGAAAAAATACAGAAACATAATTTTGTTGTTACAAAGATGTTAGGAGATTGTGTCTTACCATTCAAATTCTGGGAGAACAAGAGTTCAGTGCCACTCTAGTCTCAACTCAGAACAACTCTGCACCTTTTGGAAACATGGAATTGCAGAACGTTGCAGCTAGAATGGACCTTACAAGAGAATGTTGAGTTCTTTGCTCCTCATTTAAATTAAGGTTTTCAAAGAGGTCAGATGCAACATAAGCACAGGAATTCTAACCAAAACACAACCATAAAGAAAAAATTGTTGTCTCTTCCAGATACACTTCAGACGGAGTTCACATGAAGCCTGTGGTTCAAGGACCATTGTCTAAGTCCACACAACTGAAGTTAATTGGCAACAAAATCTCTATTATGTATGTTTGACGGAAATGATCTGGGTGAAACAGAATATGTCTGTATACTTCAGGACCAAACAAAATCATAGCACCCCTTGTCTTAGAACATTATTTCCCTCTTTTTACCTTGAATCATATAGGTTGATTATCCATACTGAATTCAATAAGCACTTTTCTCCCCATCATTTTGTCATCCATCTTCATGGTTTAGTTCTAAGTGAATGATTTAAAACATAATGTAGTTTCTCATAAGGGTAAAAATACTCTGAATCATCATTTTGGGGCCTTGAGGACAAAGAAGCCATCATGTTTGAGTTTCTCTGAGAACTGTTCTAAAAGCGGTAATCTTAACTAAATTCTATATGGCAAATCCACAAATCAGGGTCAGCACAACAGACACAAACCACACATTAACAGAAATGTTGGAGAAGCCTGTCTCGGGCACCCAATCTTTCTACCATGGAGTTGCATAAGAATGGACCTTGGGGGAATTCCCCGGTGGTCGAGTGGTTAGGACTCTTCTCTGTCACTGCCAGAGCCCAGGTTCAATCCCTGGTCTGGGAACTAAGATCCTGCAAGCCATGTGGCTGGAAAAAAAGAAAGAAAGAAAAATAAAAATTCTCCAGTCCTGCAAAAGTCACTTTAAAAAACTGAAAAGGAAAGAAAAAAGGAAATAGAAAAAAATTAAAAAAATAAAAAAAGGACCTTGGGCATGGACACTTCCTTACCGAGAGATAAGGAGCTCACACAGCTTGTGCTGGGCTTATCCCCTTGTGTGGGAACATCTTACCTTGTTTCAGGCTCAGTGAATACTCTTGCTCTGCTTAAGCCTGTGTGACATATGGTACCTGGCCAACCCCACTGCTTTATCTATCCTCTGTGGGGAAGGGAAGCGTCCTTCCATTGTGCGTGAGAGGCATGTACGTAGGTGAATAACCCTGTGTAGCTGTGGGAAGAGACCTGCTGGCCGTGGGGGACCAACGCCCACTATTAAAGCTGAACTTTTGCTGTCTCTTCATGTAAGCAAAGCATTGCTCCATCCAGTGCTTGACTGCACTGTGTTTTCCTTGGCAACTTCCATACAAGATACAATGATGAGAAGTGTTCGGACTTCTATTCCTGGTGGTTGGTGTAGTGATGACCTTTGCTATTCTGCATGGAGTTGGAGCCCTCCCTATGGAATGATAATCAATGCTCAACAAGAAAGAGATTCAGAGAAAACAGAGTGTCACTTTCCAGTAGGAGGATACATCTATCTGGCAACCTTCAAGTAACAGAGGTCTTTGTACATTTCAGAGACAATGGACCAATAGCAAATATAATTAACAACCTCGCATGGGAGACAAAATGTTAGTTGGCCAAAGGAAGTACACGCAGATTGCCAAGTCTCTGGAGATTTTAAGAGGCTGCAGGCTCTCTATTAATGGAAGTACATTATAATATTTAGCATTCATAGGCTTAAAAAAATGTTAATCACCTCCGTGAATGACAGCCTCTGAGACAAACCCCAGTGAAATCCACCTCATCTCCTCGTGTTCATGCCCTTGTGTAAATTCCCTCTCCTTGAGCGTGGCCTGGACCTAGTGACTTGCTTTAATTGAGTAGAATACAGTAAAAGTAATGGAATGTCATTTCCTCCAAAAAGTAGTGGGTTTTCATTTTGGTGCCCTTTTTCATTCCCTCCATCCTTCACTCTGAACGAAGCCAGGCACCATGTTATAAAGTGATCCATAAAGAGGCCCACGTGGCACAGAACCATCTCCAGCCAAGAGCCTGTGAGGACCTGAGACTCACAGGGGTGACTTTAGAAGCCAGTTCTGCTCCATCAAGACTTGAGATGTCTGCAGCCTCTGCTAACTGGTCAGAGACACACAGACACCCCTGTGCCCCATGCCTGACCTACCGGAAGCTACCCAAGAATCATGTCTGCTTTAAGCTGCTAAGTTTGAGGGTAATTTATCACACAACAACAGAAGACTCAGACAGTCTCTAAATTTCTAATGTTAGATCTGTGCTTGGGATAAGTAAGGCATTTTATTTATTTTTAACAGTGATTTGAATCCAGGCACTATTCTAAGTACTGTACAAATATTAACTCACTCAAGCCTTACAACAGTCCTTTGAGTTAGATTCTGTTGTTATTTTTTTGTAGATGAAGGAACAAACCACTTTTCCAATGTTCAGCACTTCAAGAGATAAAATTTAGATCCACACTTTTAACTATGATGCTCTGTCAACGTTTGTTATTTTCATTGCTATTTAGACAGAAACCTCCCCCCAAATAAATTCCCTGCAACTGAAGTATTCTAGTCAAATAAGTAGTTCATGAGTGTCTCAAGCCAACAGCTCTACCTGTATGTCTTGCCTCTACCAAGCACCTACCACAAAGCATACATTCAGAAAATGTTGGTTGAAAAATATTGACTTAGGGGATAGGACAGCAGTAGGGTCATGCAGAGAAGAATCATCCCATGTGAAACGAAACATCCCAGTTAATTTTACTGCTACTTACACTCCCTATAATTATTTCAACCCAGTCTGTAAAAGGAAGTCCAACCATGCATTTACATAGATGCACTTTTCTAGCTGTTTCTCTTTACTTCCATCTTGTACCAGTTGGAAGGAAAGGTTTATCAGCTGGTCAATGACAAAGTAATTTATGAACAGTGGAAGTAATTTGGAGACACTGGAAGCTCACCTGGGCGTTGGGAGACCTTACTTTGTTGTTAGTAGTCATGCAATATCACACCTTCTGTATTTGTTTTTAAAGCTGAGTGAATTGGTCCTGAATGAAGCCTCATGAGATTGTTTTACAGTTAATACACAGAATTACTGTCAAGTAGAGGGAGCTTTACATGGACATCGTAAATTATCGGTTCATCTCTGAAATGTCTCCCCACTTACAAATATTTCTTTTTAAAAATTAATATATATATATAAGTTTGGCTAAGATGGAATACAAAAGAAAGAAGAAAAAATTAAGTAGTGAAAAGTTCAGGGAGAAAACACAATGAAGCAAGAAGCCAAGAAGCCCGTGAGCTTAAAACAGTTCAAGGGAAAAGAGGCCGTATTGTTTGGATCTGAGTCACTATGGTAACTGCAAAAGGACCTGGTCCACAGAATTAAGGGAGCTCATTTGTGAGTCCCTAAGAAAAGCTGCAGATATGACTTCTTTCTTTCTCAGAGAAAGAGGGCAATTTCACAAAACAGAGTAGGGATGAGAGGAAACAAGAGGGGAATGAGATCAGTTCCCTCCACCCCAGTCCACGTGGTACCACCTGAACTCACAGGTATTTGAACATCAAGTTTCCCTTACTAGGAAAAGTTCAGAGATAAGTTCAAAAATGGTTCTTTAATCAACTGAAAAAGAACAATCCAATGTTTAGTTTTCACGACATTAAAGAAACAGTGGAGAAAAATATAGATATGGAGTGTGTATTAATGCCAACATAATTACCAGTATATTCTGTGACTGGAAATACAGAGACTGCTTTTATTACTGAGAACTTACAGAGTGAAATATTTCAAAAGGGCCTTATTAGAGTACATTTTCACTTTCCATATTTACTGCTATATTTTTGCACATGTTCAACACCTTTGTTTATTACCTGATTTTTACTAAAATACAATGTAGAGGTCACTGATATTTAATTCCCAAAAAACTGTCATCACATGCAAAATATGACCAATAGGTAAACAGGGAAAATAATTACACCGACTTCAATCCACATGACAAATGTATGTCTAGATAGCAGAAGAAACATGTTTAAAAGAAATGGGGAAATGCCAGTAGATAAAGAAACTCAATTATGCAACTGCATTCGGAAATAAAGGCCCTTATGGCATTTCTGTTTCCAGATATTGAAAAAAAAAATAGTGGAAATGCATTTTCATGATTTACTTTTAAATAAGATTGACACAAATGGGATGACTTGGGGACTTAGGGTAAAAATCATACCTAGGAAAAATGATAAATATGTTTATAAAATATCCTATACAATAGAATTATAAGGAAAATATGGAATGTCTAATGTTTCTTTGTCATCAGCAAGAAAGTGGTAGGTGCCGTGGCTATGGTATCACCACACATAGCAGAGCATACATATAAATGAGCACGCTTTTTTTTAACTTTTTATTTTATATTGGTGTATAGTTGATTAACAATGTTGTGTTAGTTTCAGGTGTACAGCAAAGTGATTCAATTATACATACACATGTATCTATTCTTTTTCAAGTTCTTTTCCCATTTAGGTTGTTACATACTGTTGAGCAGAGTTCCCAGTGCTCTACGGCAGGTCCTTGTTGGTTACCCATGTTAAATCCAGCAGTGTGTACATGTCAATCCCAAACTCCCTAACTATCCCTCGCCCCCGGCCCTTCCCCTCTGGTAACCATAAGTTCGTTCTAAAAGAGCATAGTTTTAAAGAAGATTTCAACTGTGTTTACTTTAAACATTCTAAATATTAGAATACTAAGCTCTTCAAGGAGTTTTTAAAAATCCTGGCAAAGCTACATGGAAGGCATGGAAAGAATACCGTACTGCTGAAAAAAAACAAAAAAAAGCAAATTAAACGAGTCACTTTAGCCTTGACCTAAACTCAATCACAGGTCTGATATTCTGAATCTCTGGGAAAACTATATTCCACAACTGCTTGAAAACGCTATGGGGCATCGTGATTTATAACAGCAGTTCCGAACAAATAAAAACCCCACGTTTTTACACTTGAGCAAAATTGGGCTTGGACAATAGGGAACCCGAAACTCATTTGGATTCACGCCGTGTTTCAAAAACACATCCCTAGGACCTCTTAGCATCCATCGCGGCCCTAACTGATGGGCCGGACCAAGTACTCCAAGCAGAGCTACACGTTGACCAGACTCTGAATTTTAAAATCTCAGGGGCTGCATACTTGTACAGGCTAGCTTTTCTTTTTTTCCCCGTTACGCGGGCCTCTCACTGTTGTGGCCTCTCCCGTTGCGGAGCACAAGCTCCGGACGCACAGGCTCAGCGGCCATGGCTCACGGGCCCAGCCGCTCCGCGGCATGTGGGATCTTCCCGGACCGGGGCACGAACCCGTGTCCCCTGCATCGGCAGGCGGACCCCCAACCACTGCGCCACCAGGGAAGCCCTATCTTTTCTTCTTCCAGTGGGGCACCTGAAGGAGGCCGGGAGGCAGAGAATGACTGTAATCCAAGTTGGAGATCATAAAAGTATGAATTAAAGCTTCACTGCCCATCTGTGACATTACTTTTGAACTCACTCTGTTACTAAACTGATCACATATGGGTTTTCCCCAGTAGTCCAAATGTAATTCAGGAACAACAGCCATCAATTAACATTCAGGCCTTGTACACAGATAAGAGAATGGAGCTCATTTTTACTTTGTACCAGGAAGAGATGAAAATCTGCAGGCACTGAATTTCAGGAGCTTTCAAGTGTGTATCTTTTTCATATTCTCTGAATTATACTTCAGGATGTCTGAGACCCCCAGAGCTCAGCCTCCAATATCCTCTGAGACTGAAGCAGGTGTTGAATAGGGAAAATGCTCTCTAATAGCTTGGTCAACTGCACCATTCTATTCTTATTCTTTTCTTGGTTCATAATATCTATTTATTCCTGAAATACTCAGGCACAAATTGAGCTACATTGCTGTAAAAAATGAGAGAAAGAAAAGAACAGCCAGCTTCTGTCCCTTTACCAGGAGGGGTTACAACAGAACTTAATAGGAACACGACTGGATCGGGGCAGACAGGCTGATAAAAGGAGGTCTGATCCTCCATAGGCAGAGGCTTTTAAGCCCCACGTGGCACAGAAGGATATCAAAGTTTCCAGGCTGGATTCAGGAAATCCAGTTAACATTACCGTTTAGCCTGAACACATGGTTTGAATACAATAGATGGTTTTTATTTTTGTGTTATAAAGTCGTATGGTATTTTGGGATTTGACCCAACTATTCAGAAAATTTTAACTTTTCCCATAAAAGTAAACTGACAGGGACTTTTCATTATCAATACTTTTCTAAAATGGATTAAACATTTCGTTCCCTAAATTATGCTGCATAGGTGATGTTTCTTTCATCTTTTTTCTTTATTATCACAAAACCTGTATAATTTTATCATCATACCAGAGCAGAAGAAGTTACTATTTCATGAAGATAGAAGCTATCATGGTGATTTCAGCCTGAGCCTTGGAGAATTCTATGTACAAACAGATTTTTTATAATAAAAGTGGTTTTATAGTAAAAATGATTCTGGTAATGATGCCTAATGAGTACGATATAATATTGATATCTAAAAGTCTTTGTTCCAAAGATTCTGCTCTTCTGAACTCCTCAGAAATCCTCAAGCTCAAGTTGTGTATATGCATTATTTGTATGTTTTAGTAACCAGATAATCTATGACTTTTCTACACAGGCAGAGGAAATGGGAATTATATAATCAGTTACCAAATTGGGCAAGTGGTAACAAGCCTATACAGACCTATCAGAAGTGGTCTACTCCTTCTGCAAAGGAACATTTCCTTCTCATCAGATGAAGGCCTGGACCCCTCACATCCCTGTTCTTTGGCAGACTGACCTAGAGCAGCAGCAGGACTGTGATACACTCTGGCTGACAGAATGTTTCCCCAGCCTGGGAAGTTCCACTGGGCAGATCTACGGAGAATGTGCAGGTCACCACATTTCACGTACTGACGCTTAATGGAGTTTGGGTGGTTTTTTTTCATGTGAGAATTACTATGAAATTTTATTTCAGTGTTTTACATTCACTCCAACTTGAATCTGTACAGATTTTAAACAGGAAAATACACCATGTATACTTTATTTCATGTTATCTGCTATATAGTTTTATTTTAACTTGGGGACTCACTCCCTTTATTCCATGCATATTGTTTTCTTTGAAAAAGTATATCATTTTCTAAGAACATCTCATATTTGCTGCCTTCATGGACTTTGTCCTGTCATTATTTCTACTTAAATTGCTCATCCCCAATCTTTACCCATTATAAGTCTTCCAAGAACCCGTTCATCTGCTAATTCCTCAATGATCACCCCAGACAGACAGAAGCTCCCTCTACTCTGGGCTCAGAGCATTTGGAGCCACACTTGCAGCGTGTGTTACTTCTTGTGTCTATTTAGAGACTTATTCAAGATAATTATAGTACGCAGGGTAGAGGAAGAAGAGGGGTGATAATATATTCTCTCATCACCAGTAGGCGCTCAACGCACACCTACTAAATAAAAGTGTCCTGGCAATTAAGAGCAAGTCTACGTGTTCGTATATTTTTCTTATTAAATGCCATTTATTAACAATTGTAAATTTTTTCAGGAAAAATTCTAACAATTCTAAAATTCTAAAAATTCTAAAATTCTAACAAAAATTCTAACAATTTTACGAATTTATTGTAAGCACCAAAGTGGTATTTTGTCTTTAAAATCACTATTAAACATCCAAAGTACCAGAACCTACTGGCCAACATACGAAAATAAAAGGAAAGAACGCCATGACAAAGAAGAGGAGGAATCAGACAGAGTAGGACGCCAAAGGAAATCTACAACATCACAGGAAATGACACCTTCAATCTACTGCTCTCGAGCAAGGCGTGAATATTACAACCGTATCAAAGTAACTGATGTAGCAAAATGAAAGGGAAACTAGTAGAAAAAACATTCACACAAAAATGGATTGACTCTCAATGGCATTCATAAATGTTTTCATAACTTACGAACCATAATGGTGCACCTATACCCTCCACCAAACACAACATGGCAGGTCTAAAGTAAAAAAAGACAGTTCAGTTATACAAAAATGCACGATACAGGAGCCAGCTCAGACAGCGCAGAGTGAGCTAGATGGCTAACACTGTCGAGAAAAATCCTGCAGGGGAGAAATGGATTTGAATTCTTCAGGATAACCACCAAGTCAAAAGTCAGTCTAACCACAATTTTCTTTCTGAGACAGACCTATTCTGCTGACACCAAGTTGTGCTGTGCAGACATCATTAATGAGCAATTTATTCAGATAAAATTATTTGCTCTATTAGGATATCCTTATTTAGGACTAATCCAAGATGATTTTTTGTTTATCATAAATTTTGCCGTTCTGTGATTTTAAACTTATTTCAGGCATGTGGCTGCATAGAATTATTATAAAGGGCTTTATCTTAGAGCAAGTTAAAACCAGATTTTTATAGACCAGTATTTTGACTTCCTCTCCATTTTTAGTGGGTTTTCTTTCTTTTAATTTTCCTCTTCCTAAACCCACACCCAGCAGTACAAAGCCTGGAAATTCCCCTCCATGTCGATGCAAAAATTTTATTCAGGGGCTTCCCTGGTGGCGCAGTGGTTAAGATTCCGCCTGCCAATGCAGGGGACATGGGTTCGAGCCCTGGTCTGGGAAGATCCCACATGCCACGGAGCGGCTAAGCCCGTGTGCCACAACTACTGAGCCTGCACTCGAGAGCCCGCGAGCCACAACTACTAAAGCCTGCACACCTAGAGCCCATGCTCTGCAACAAGAGAAGCCACTGCAATGAGAAGCCCGCGCACCGCAACGAAGAGTAGCCCTCACTCGCTGCAACTAGAGAAAGCCCGCGTGCAGCAACGAAGACCCAACGCAGCCAAAAGTAAATAAATAAATTTATTTAAAAAAATTTTATTCAGACATTTGTGAATTCTACGTCTTCAAGCTTAGCCTAGTTGGTTGAGAAAGCTAGTTCTTGGCTTCCTTCACCATTCCTCAAACTTGTGATGCCTTCCAGCTGTACTCCAGAGGAGCTGTCTCATTCTTCTTGAGTTGGGGTAAACTTCTACATAACAAGAGCAAAAAGATCTAACAAAGGAATGGAATTGTTCAATTACATGTTATCAAAGTCCAGTTAGGGGGAACAGAGTATATCCAGTAACATTATTCTTAAGAGGTCAATTGGGAGAAAAACATCATGTTTTCTGCTAAATGCAACCACTTGCAAAATCTTGTATGTTAGCTCTGCAGATGTACTTCCTTTTAAAATAGCTCTCTGGGGCTTCCCTGGTGGCGCAGTGGTTGAGAATCTGCCTGCTAATGCAGGGGACACGGGTTCGAGCCCTGGTCTAGGAGGATCCCACATGCCGTGGAGCAACTGGGCCCATGGGCCACCACTACTGAGCCTGCGCATCTGGAGCCTGTGCTCCGCAACAAGAGAGGCCGTGATAGTGAGAGGCCCGCGCACCGCGATGAAGAGTGGCCCCCGCTCGCCGCAACTAGAGAAAGCCCTCGCACAGAAACGAAGACCCAACACAGCAAAAATAAATTAATTAATTAATAAACTCCTACCCCCAACATCTTCTTAAAAAAATAATAAAATAAAATGGCTCTCTGTAGAATTTAGCAGTTAAAAAAAAACAAAAACAAACTGTAAACCAGATAGATTTCTCACTTTAGGCTCTGTATACCACCAGTTATTTTGTTCCATTTTATGATTATACACATTTGGGTTAGATATCAATGGCAATAAAATCTTGCATTTTACAGATCCTTCCAGGAGAATGTGGACTATGGTTGTAAATACTTATTTATAGAACACAGCACCTAAAGGAAATTTTCCCCAGGTCCCCAGTACACACTAACTAAACTTTACATTAAAGTTCTAGGGTCAAAAGTGGGGAAAGAAATAGCCTTTCTTGAGTTGTTACAGGTGCTGGGCCTGGAACCTTGGGTGCTTCGTGTTGGTTTCAGCACTTGACCCTCTAAGCCCAGAAGGAATCGGTCACGGCCATCGTACAGAGGCCTGGAGACTGATTTTCCCAAGTCATCCAGCTACTCACTGACACCATTGAGTCTGATGGCTCCGAAGTCTATGTGCTTTCCACCACAAAAACGCATCTATTTATCAAAGTGGAGGATGAAAAACGATAAGCTTTGGGTACAAAAAGGCAAGAGCAGGTTTCCTTTGCAAAATTTATTTTGGCTTAAAAGCCCACATATCTTCCCAGATCTAAATCAAATACCTCCTGACCATCCTCTTCCCTTTTTTGAGTCACTAACCAGAAGTGATCTCTCCCTCCTAACACTCGGCAAATATGTTTTCATCTGACAAATCATTACTACATCAAACTCACAGGACGGCGCGCAACACCAGGGTGTCCCTTTTTAGACTCACACCTATTTCTTAGTTTAATGGTCAGAATGTCAACTGATCAAACGTCCAGGCGAGTCCCCCTGGCCAGAGCTCAGCGGGAATAAGACCCCGGGGTTACTGGTAATGTCTCTGCGTATCCTAATTACTGTCTTGAATCCTCTTTCTCCCTCCAGAAAGAAATGGAATTTGGAAGAGTTTGCTCAAAATAATAAGAATAATGATTCGATAAATCTCATAAGTACTTAACGTTTCTGTGCTTCTCAATTTGTTCCAGAGTTCATCATCTGTACATATGCAAAGTGCCAGAGAGCTTTGTGGAGCCTGAGAACTCAGGGATCCCAGGGTCCACACCACGGGGAGGGCCCAGGGTGGGTAGCAGGGTCAGAGCAGGAACCAAAGCACAGAGAGTCTGGACAGACGGGGCCTCAAACAGCCCTGCAGTTTCTCTGTGTGACCAGGGACAGGTAGGAAGCGGACGTATTGGATATATATCAGAAATGACCTGGATGGTGAAGACCAGGGTGATGACAGCTCTCCTCAGCAGACAAGTGAGCAAAGATTGGGCATCAGCTCTGTTGTCCCCAGTGCCCCACCAAAGCCCTGTCACTAAGTTCCCAGAACATACACTCAATCCTTGGATGAAAGGAAAGAGGATTCTCCAATTTGACTGAATGTGTCTGCTGGGGAAAAGGAACTGGCTCGAAGTATACACAGAAAAATAAAACCCCACATTGCATACATTGAGTTATAAATGCTTTACACGAACTAACTCAAGCCTCAGGAAAAGCTACTGATACTATTTTTATTGCTAATTTGTACACGTGTAAACAGAAACATTTTACAGAATAGGAAACAAGGTTGAATAATTTGCCCAAAGTCACACAGCAAATAAGTGGCAAAGTTAGGATTTGACCCAGGCAGAGTCACTATTTATTATTAGCATCACCAATAACATAAACTACATAACTGTCACCTTTTGCAAGTATTAATTCATAGTGCTGTTTACCAAACATTGACAATAAGTTCCTAGTTCATAAAACTAAAAGAAACACTATAGTAATAAGTAACGTCATAGAAACATTCAAAAAATTGGCTGCTGAGGTCCATTTCCCCCTAAGTAAATTAAACTAATTAGAAGCATATTCATGCATCATGTAGCATTCACTAGAAAAATCGGCAGCCAGTAAAAATGTGTATTATTGATATATTCAGTAGTATTTTGTAATAACTATAATCCATTAGTTTTACTTTTTTAATGAATATAAAAAGAAAGTATTAGTAATATACCCATCTTTATTACAACCTCTCAACCCATCCACATAAGACTATATTTAAAGATACGGTTTTATTTTCTTCCAGGACAAGAAAGTGATGTTCTTTATTTAAAGCTTTATTTTTCAGATCAAGATAATTTAGCTCTTGTCATTGACCATCTCTCTTTTAGAAAGAAAAGGAAGAAGTAAGATCCAGCTTTAGAAAGCCCTGATCATTTGGTTTCAAATTTACACTAGAGAAACTACCTACATCTAAATGGAAATGTGCAATTTTTTTCTGAATCGCTGGTATCTTTAGCAAAATTAGAGCTAACCAGCATGAAAACTCTGCTACTCAAAACCACAGCTAACACAAACCTGAAGTATGTTTCTTTGTCACCAACTTGAGTCAGAATTGCCTTAATTGCATTAGAATCTGAAATTTCAATTAACCTTATATATTTTTTAACTATCACTTTCCATTTTCTCTTCCCTAACCTTTCCATAGTTAATGATGCACAAGAATCCTATTCCTTACACAAACTAAAATATAAATATGCAAGAATCCCATTAAAAACCGCACCGCGATGAAGAGTGGCCCCCGCTTGCCACAACTAGAGAAAGCCCTTGCACAGAAACGAAGACGCAACACAGCAAAAATTAATTAATTAATTAATAAACTCCTACCCCCAACATCTTCTTTAAAAAAACAAACAAACAAAAAAACAATTGGTTGAGCTTCCCTGGTGGCGCAGTGGTTGACAGTCCGCCTGCCGATGCAGGGGACATGGGTTTGCGCCCCGATCCGGGAAGATCCCCCATGCCGCGGAGCGGCTGGGCCCGTGAGCCATGGCCGCTGAGCCTGCGCGTCCGGAGCCTGTGCTCCGCAACGGGAGAGGCCACAGCAGTGAGAGGCCCGCGTACCGCAAAAACAAACAAAACCAATTGGTTGAGATGTGGATTTGGTCATTATTTAAGTCATATGCCTTATATTGAGTGGGATGGATACCCCATCTCAGTAACTATAACCCAGCCCTCTATTACGGGGCCTTGATTTCCTGATGAATAGAAGAAGTAAAGCTCTCCTAGGAGGGAAGAAAAGAGTACAAGAAGGAGAAAGCTAGCTAATAAAAAGACTGATTAAACTATTATACAAATGGAATATTGAAGGTTTGCAAAATACATTTTTAAAACTATTCAATCATCACAAAATAAAACAAAGAGAAACTATATTAAGCTCTTAAATACATAGGACTTTTCCAAAATGGTGCAATAGTCGTAATTAAATGAAACAAATTAATAAATTGAATATAGACATTTTATGTGTTATTTTCATGATAGTAGTGGAGAAAAATAATAATCATAATGGGTAAAATGAGAAATCTGTTGACCTTACGAAAACGAAGGCTGGTATTTTTAAAGTTACATGTTCTTTTTCCTATTTTAATTTAACACTTGGAAAATGCTCACCACGTGTGAGGTTTTTGCAGGGTTTTGCGATAATACTAATCCTTAAGGAGCTCACAGTCTTGCTTAATAAGCAGTCCTTTTTTTTCTTCTCCAGAATAATACCAATAAGAATTTATGTTTAGAATTAACTAACCAAATATCAAAAAGGTTACCTTTTGTTCATAAGTCCATAAAGGATTTCAGCTTACCGTCTTTGTATTTCCACCAATAATCCTCTGAAATGAACTTTTTTTGAAGGCATGCTATTCTACTTCTAGTTTCTATTTTGTAACTATCCCCAAGACAAACAAATATTATCTGAATTTAAAAGGTGTTGATTGACATAAACACTGCCATTAACACTGGTCAACAGAATTAGGGAAAATGAGTTGGGTGCATTTCTCAACTGTATACTTTTCTGTTGTTTGGTTTGATATCATGTGTATATATTACCTGTGTAATTTAAAAAGAAGTATTTTATGGAGGAAAAACAAAAAGAGAATCTGTTGGTGTAGGCGCTGCCAACCTTAACACTTTTCAGCTGTGTTCAGAATCACCTTACCATGGATGGAATCCGGGTAAGCTGCTTTGCCACTAGCTTTGACAGTGGAAGAATACACTGGATTTTGAAAATAGTGAGCTCCCCGTAGCTTGCAACAAGAGTTTTGCTGGTTGGCACCTTCAACATGGTGGACAAGCTCTGGTTTCTCTGAACTAGTGCTTATTGACCACTCACTACATGCAGAAACTGATCTAACAACTTTATACTAATGAACTCATTTCATGTTGAGTTTCTGTGTATGATATACAGTTAAGGGGGTTTTCTGTTTGGGGGGTTGGTTTGCTTGTCTTCTGTCTCAATCATTTTCCTGTTCATTGTTGTCATGTGTCACTGAATTCACATTTTGTGTCTCAGAATGATTCTCACCAAAAAAGGATTTTGCCCATATACGTTCCAGACATTTTTTTTTTTTTTTTTTTTTTGCGGTACGCGGGCCTCTCACCGCTGTGGCCTCTCCCGTTGCGGAGCACAGGCTCCGGACGCGCAGGCTCAGCGGCCATGGCTCACGGGCCCAGCCGCTCCGCGGCACGTGGGATCCTCCCGGACCGGGGCACGAACCCGTGTCCCCTGCATCGGCAGGCGGACCCCCAACCACTGCGCCACCAGGGAAGCCCGAGACATCTTTGATTTTTCTCACCACTTTCAATTTTAAAGAAAAATTATTGTTCCCACTTTTTGTTGTTGTTGTTGTCATCATATCTATGTTCTTACTAGCACTTAATTCACTATAGTAAATCCCTTTCTGCTTAAAATAGACAGACTGGTGTCTGTTCACCAACCCAAAGCAAAATTTCTCTCACTCTGCTTTTTATTCTTTCTACATCTTGGCTTTAGAGTTTTTCCGAGTGCCTCTCAGCCCTCTCACTCTTCCAGTACATTCTATCTCAGCCTTAGAAAAATAACAGAGTGTAAAATACAGAGTGCCCTGCTCTTGTGGTCAAATAACGAGTTCAAACTTCGGGCTTCTGCTCATAAGCTACACAACCCTGAGGGCTCTCATTCAAGTTCTAACTCAAGAGAGAGATTTACAGCATTTGCCTTGGACCTGGGATGCAGCGACCAGGACACCAGACCCAGGTCAGGGCATGCAGATGTGCAGTAGGTTACATCCCCTGTCTGTGGATGCATTCCGCTGCGCCGGGCAGGGGACAGGCAACGCTTTCATATCAGAGGTGAAAAGGGGACACATGAATAAAGAGAAAGAGTGGTGACTCCTTCAGCATAAGGGCAGGGATTAGCACCTGTACCATCTCCTAAGAGGAGTGCTGGATTCCACACCTTCAACAGTGAGGATGGGGCCAAGGCTCCTACCCCTGAAGCAGCCACAACTCACTGCAAAGTCCAATCAGATGGCCTGCATCTCAGGAAGGAAGTAGAACAGAAAAACCCAGCAACATAGTCAAGCAAATACAAGCAACAGTCTCCTTGACTATTTCCAGAAGGAAAGTCTAAGGATGCAAATAGAACAACAAAAGCCTTCCAAATAAAGAATTCCACAAGCCACCATTACCTAGTTGTAGCAATTCTTGATCCCAGAACCCTGATTAATCCTTTTATTCACTTAGAATAGATGAATTAGAGAATTAGTACCAGGCATAATATATGCCAGGCTGAAGACATTGAGTGAATAACAGAGTGGCCATCTTCCCGAAGTTTCCATTCCCATGAGGAACAGCAACCATAAACAGGGAAGGAAGAAAATAATAATTTCCCATAAATGCTAAAAATGCACCAGGTAAAGAAACACGGGGTGGGTTAAGTAGGTTGGTCAAGGAAAATGCTTTTGTAAAGTTAACATCTGAACAGAGATTGGAATGTGTGGAAGAACAGATCGTCCAAAGTTCTGAGGGAAGAGTGGTCCATGTTTGGGGGTGGAAATGAGCTTAGTACGTTCGAAAAAACCACAAGAAGGCAATTGGGGTTGAAGTGCAGAGACAGAGGGAGAGAGTGGTAGGACGAGGGACCCTAGAGAAGTAGTTTCCAATATAGGTAAATATTGGCACCTCCCAGGAGCC
Organism: Aethalodelphis obliquidens; assembly: GCF_003676395.1. Taxonomy (NCBI): domain Eukaryota; kingdom Metazoa; phylum Chordata; class Mammalia; order Artiodactyla; family Delphinidae; genus Aethalodelphis; species Aethalodelphis obliquidens. The sequence continues at coordinate 4,616,957 of NW_020837969.1, forward strand.
GCCAAATGCCAAGTATCCAGCTCAGGTAGGAGTCTTCAACTTTACAGGCAATTCTCCATGTGCGGTCGAGAATCCAGAGCTTTCCTGACCAAAAAGGATTTTCGTCCAAGTGTGATGGGAAGTCAGAGGAAGTTTTTTTTGTTGTGTTTATTCTGTTCTTTTAATGGTGGGGTGTCGTTATCTAATTTATATTTGTAAGAAAACAAACAAAAACAATGTTATTTGCAGGAGGGATGGTAGATTGTATGAACAGATCAAAACAGTGCCTGTGTGGGAGCAGAGATGCCCGTGGGTGGGCTGCTGTGGCCGCATTGGGGGACAAAGGAGCACCAAGAAGTGGGAGAAGTACTTGTATTTGGAAGGTTTTATTAAGAGCCAGTAGGATTTGCTGATGTAGGTTTGAGGAAGGAAAATCCAGGATGAATCCCAGGTTTCTAGTCTGAGCAACTGGAGGAAGGTGGCATCACAGAATCAGGTTTCAGGATCTTCTAAACTTTGAGCTAGATGAATTCTGAGCCTGAGACCAAACAAAAAATGTTTCCAACTCATTGTGCTTCAAATGCAATGCCTGAGCATACGTAGACATAATTCACACTGCTTTTCCTCCCTCTGCCTGCCGGTAAAGGTCCTGAGACCCAGAGCAGACGTGGTATTTCTCTCTGTGATCAGTACTCTTGTACGATAAAGAAGATTTGCACATTTCTTAGGTTTTTTGTAGGGAAGGGCTGGAATTTGCTGCAGGTAATGTCAGAGAGATCCTACACTGTGTGTATTACATTTTCTGGAGCAGAGAATTTGGGCTGAGAGGGTGGCCTCGTGCTAAACTATTTTTTGATCATCTCTGCCTACGGCATCATCCCGATAGGTCCTCTTGTGTAAATCTTGTTGGAGGCCAACTCATGGGCTATCTCTACAACTTTGGTTTTGCTTTCTTGGTAAGATGGAGGCTTTATTGAGGAGATAAAGTAACATATCAAATGAACAAGGAAGCAGAATTCCTCAACAAAGAGACTTTACATGGATGATTTTCTAATGTTAGTTAATCTCCCTTCGGGCAGATATCTGTGATATGGAGAAAGGTATTTATTTGGTATACGTTGCTTAAGAGCAATGAGTCACACTACAGAAATAAGTGCTAAGGTCTCTACCAGAGAACGTACATAGGCATGTAAGTAGTAGCTAGCCCCAAACTAGGGCTCGCACAATGCAATTAATTAATACTACAGTGGGTAAATAAATTGTAGAACAGTGTGTTACACACCAATGAAAAAGAAAGAACTATGATTCCATGCAACAATGTAAATGACTATCACAGACATGGTGCTGGGGGGAAAAGAAAAAAAAAGCCAGACATAAAAGGATACAAACTATGTTTTCATTTACATAAAGTTCAAGAAGAGGCAAGCTATTCTACAGTGATAGAGGTCACACTGGGGCTTATTTTTGAAGGGGATGGAAAATGGCTAAGTACAGCTGTTGGAAACGTTCTATACCTTGATCTAGGTGGTGGTAACATGGAAGCATTTCTATATGTAAAAATCCATCAAGTTATACACCTAATATTTGTGCACTTACACTATAAACACAAGATGTACTTAAATATCCTCTATAGAAATATATAGATAGCACCTGAGTAATCACTTGCTTATGTTCATGCAGGCAGCACCAGAAAACCTGGGGACGTGGACCGCACATCAGATGTGCAGGCCTGGGCACCGCGTCTGCTCCAGCATATGAGGTCAGACCAAAAACAAATGCACCCAGTGTGCTTCACCACCCTTCACACAGGACTGTTATCAGTCTCCAGGTAAAGGTATTTAAAACTGAGTAATTCCAAATATGCTATTCTTGGACCGTTAGGTTCTTAGTATAAAGTGTACAAGATCACATTCCTGTTGCGAAGGAAGAAAATTTCTCTTTCTGAAGTGTAGATATCCCCAGTGCCAATGCCTTTAGCCAATCTGTGCTCCTTTGTCAAGTGCAAGGGAGTCGCTTATTTATTGGAAGTTACTTTTGACTGTGATACCAAGAGCCCAGGAGGAAGTTGCAATGCTACAAAAGTCAGCTGTTACTAAAACAACCTGGACCTGAGCTCAGTCTGTGGCCACGCCTTATACCAACAGCAGAGGACTTTCTTGGCAGTTAAGATGCTGCCAGGGAAACTGACTGACAACGTGTTTTCTCCTAACTCCTGCACATCCATATGGTACCAAGAGCCCCAAGTGGTGGTCCACTTGGGTGGTCCAATAGAGGCCCTTCATAGCTGGACCTAGAAACCCTTAGGCCTTGGTGGATTTGTGACTCAGGAAAACTGGGGCTAGAATTTGTTCATAGGGTTTCATTTTAATATGCTTTTCCCTAAAACTGTTCATCGCCAAGTCTCCTCATTTTCCCTGTGTGAAAGGAGATGCCACTGCTCAGGAGACTTAAACACAAAGTGTGGGACCTGTACCTGCTTCCTCTGTAACAGGAGATGGACTCTGCTACACTCAGGTTCTCAGAGGCTACTGGATTGGGAGCCCCAGTGATTATGCCAGGAATCACCTTCTGAAGCCAATTCTCCTTCCAGAGTACGCTGCTTGAGAAACAGCATAATTTGAAAAATATGATCACTTTTAAACCTAGTTGTGTTATCTTAGTCTTAATATAAAGACGACTTGTAAAACATCTGTGCTTCATATGGACAAAGCCAGGGAAAATATTCAGCTAGGAGCTACATTCGTTTCACATCTGCAACTAAAGTGCTCTGCTATTATGCTCTCTCTTGGGAAGAATCCATCCATATGGCCACACGGGAGAGTTAAATAAAATAAGTTGCATAGCTACAGATACAGACAGAGTGTAATTTATATGCATCAAAGAGAGTAAATAAATTGAAAATAATTATAATGGTCACGAGTAACCAAGCTCTCATTAGAAAGAAAACTACTTATAAAGCCAGGGCCAGGAAGTTCTGGCTCCATGTACAGACTTTCCTGACAATATCTCATCAGAGACACACGTGAACAACCAAATCCAAGGATCTACACAATAATATTTCGGCCCAGGAGTTACATTCAAGCTATTTAATTTGGGTGCATTGGCCCTAGTTAATCAGAATGAATACCTGTTCAGAAGAGACAGCAGCTGTTGTGAGAGAACTGTGTGCCCAGCCTGCCCAAACATCTACTTTGCCTTTCATGATGATAAAAGAATCCCCTGAAAAAGATGGAGTTCATGCCCAGAAATGAGAACTATCTGCAATTAGCATATGTAGTTCTACGTAACAAACCATGAAGCCTGAACAGTGGGTTCAAACGCACGTAGGCTGACTCCAGGGTATGTTGTCTTAGGTACTCTGCTGTGCTTCTGATACACCAGGACACCAGGAATAAGTATACGGGTCCCCTTATTAATAAGCTTAGCCTTTGCTTGCAGTTGCTCAAAGTATATTTTTTAAGCGTGAATTGAAATCAACAAATATGCATGAAAGGTTGCTCTCCTAATTAGGCTCCGCGTATGACTGTAGGGTTCTTCAGATCTGTATTTCCAGCCTGAGTCCTGCATGTCTTTTTCTCAAAAGGACTGCATTTTTCCGGGTAGAATGATGGGAGGCTTGGGCTTTTAAAAATCACTCCGGGGCTTCCCTGGCGGCGCAGTGGTTGAGAGTCCGCCTGCCGATGCAGGGGGACACGGGTTCGTGCCCCGGTCCGGGAAGATCCCACATGCCGCGGAGCAGCTGGGCTGGTGAGCCATGGCCGCTGAGCCTGCGCGTCCGGAGCCTGTGCTCCACAACGGGAGAGGCCCGCGTACGGGAAAAAAAAAATCACTCCGATAGGAAGCGTCACCTAGTACTCTTCCACTGGACAGACTCAAGTGTGTCATGACCCTTCCTATTTGTCACCATTAGACAATCTCTTCCATTCTGGGAATAGATACCATTTAATTATTTGATGCCCAATATCATATATGTCATGCCTACATTCATGGAATGAGTTTTTAAGGTCATCTGTTCCGTTCCCAAGTCTTCGGAAATTACTACATTTACTTCCTGTCAGATACATGAGAATGTTTATCACCAACAGACCAAAGAGGGTAATTTCTATTCTAATATCTAATACCTAATAACCCTCATTGTCAAGAAATGTCTTGTGTTTAAATAACCTAATCCTTTAGGCTTCATCTTAACTGGATTTTATTTCAATTTATCCTCAATAGTTACTGACCTTGAAATGTCACCAAAGCTGTTAAAAGAGATGAAGCACTTTAGAAGACAGAATGAAATTTTATAGCGACCTAGAATAAATTAGTGAAGTAACGAGGACTTAGAAAAAGTTTAAGACTGAACAAGTTATATACATATGAGATTATAACCTGACAGAACATAGATCACAGTGTTACAAATCCATATCTTTGTATTTTAAAAAAATAAGCAAAAACGGGGAAGAAAGGATCCTTTATGCCTCTCAGAGCCCTACTTTACCACTAGTGTAGGTCTTACGACTAAGAGTGGCCTAGAAAATGTGACTAGTTCAGATAATAGTATCATGATGACTGGAAGGTTAGTAATACATAGGCACTTCTAAGACTAATGAATGCTCCCTGAAAATGATCATTTGTATAAAGGTCAAATAACTATTTAAGATAATTTAGTATTTGCCCCCAAAGAAAATTTTCTTTTGTTTCTCTTTCCAAACAACTAAGTAATGAAATGATTGTATATATTTTGTGTTAAAATTTTAAATGGAGATTGTCTTTTCTTAGGTTGTAATCTTAGTGATTACTATCTTTTCTAGGAAGAATCTGTGTTTTTTCTTAACCTAAACTACATACTTAGCTAGAGGCTTCTAACCCATAAATAAGTAACCCATCATTAACTAACCCATGTTTGGTTAGAATTCATTGAGTTCACCTCAGATATTATTTAAGTAATTCAAAATGCTTTGTAAACCACCGCCATTGAGCTCTTGCGGTTGGTAATAACATTGTTTTTCTTGCATTTGCTCAATAACTATGCAGTTACCTTTAGTCTCTATGTTTATATGTGTCACAGCCCTTACAATTAAGTTGAACAGACTCGTAGAGGTGGAAGGAACTTTAGTGATTCAGTGATAGGTGTGAGAGTTGTGATCGGCAGGACCAAGTCAGTTGCTATGGCTTAAGTTTATTTCACATAATCTTGGAAAGGTTTATTTATGTCTAAACCAGATCCACCTTTCTGTGAGCAAAATCCGCTTCCTCTTGATCTGTCTTCAGATCGAGGACGTGGAAACTTTGTCCTTTGCTGTTCGGGAATTGTTTTTCATGTACTTGAGTCCCATTTAGGTAACCTTCCTCAAATCAAGGCCATTTCTGTTCTCTGAATTCCAATGCCCGTGTTAGGAGCTAAGTAATTCTTTCACTTGGTCACCTTCCAAATTGCTCTCCTCTGCTAAATTCTCTGCTAAATGTGAAAGGCTTTCACTCAAAGGAAATCAACTAGAGAATTCTTAATCTAATATATTTAACATATTCTAAACATAATCATTTCTTTTGCTGGTGGTTTAAGTGGAAAAGAGTACACACATGTGTGTTATGTTTGTGCATTTTGAGTCCTGGTTGTTTATGTGAT
>NW_020837969.1:4622646-4625987 GCF_003676395.1 Aethalodelphis obliquidens
TTTTTTTTTTGCGGTACGCGGGCCTCTCACTGTTGTGGCCTCTCCCAAAAGAGCGTGAGTACTACTTTTGGACCTGAAATTAAAAAGTTGTAATTCTAATTAATGAACCCTACCAGGTCAGATATGTTTTATGAGACTACCAGCTACATGTTCAGGAGAAGACCCCCCAGTTGCTGTCACCAGAGACAGAGACATTTTAATAAACAATGTCATCCTTGTGCCTTAATGATTATTGGCAGATCCTGGAAATGTTCTTCCCCAACCTTGTTTAATTTCTTTATCTGGGGCTCCTCTCACACCTGATATTATGCCTCCTCAGGGAGAGAGATCTCTCCACAATTTTCTTTTCCTTCAGAAAGCAGACACTGTATATCCAGCACCTTTAAATGAAGGGAAGAGTATTTTTTTTTTTTTTGCGGTACGCGGGCCTCTCACTGTTGTGGCCTCTCCCGTTGCGGACCACAGGCTCCGGACGTGCAGGCTCAGCGGCCATGGCTCACGGACCCAGCCTCTCCACGGCATGTGGGATCTTCCCGGACCGGGGCACGAACCCGCGTCCCCTGCATCGGCAGGCGGGCTCTCAACCACTGCGCCACCAGGGAAGTCCCAGGATGTGCTTTCTGTAGGCAGACATTATGAATTTGTATTCTGGCTGTACCATTTACAAGCTATAAGAAGTTGGATAAGGTATTTAAACCTCTCCGGTTAAACTCACAGCTCACCTATACAGTGTTAATAATAATATTAATTGTAATATAATGTTATAATGATAGTGTTAAGAGGATTCAATAACTTAACACATGAAATATTTAGAATCGTGCTGGAATCACAGTAAGTACATAATAAATGGTAGCTGTCCATCATCATGGTCATTTTTGTGTAAAGAAGGGAACATATTGATATATTTAGGCATCATCGGTATCACAGCTCCTAGCACATTCCGTGATTGGAAACCAAAATTCACACCCCCTTCAGGACAAATTAAAAACAACACCACAGATCCCTTCTCTTGCAGAAGGTCTGACTCTACAACCTGTCGGTTCATAGAAACATCAAATTTACTTGAGTAATTTTACCATTCCCCTTTTTTCCCCAGTAGTTTCACAATATAACATAGGGATTATATAAATATCCATTATCATTTCAAGGGTTTTAAAAAATTCACTAACTCAGGGGATCCCCATCCCTCTCCTATTTTCAGAAGAAATAATTCACACAAAGCGAAGAACCCAAGTCACGGAGAATCAGTTTCCCTTACACTTTTCCCACCGGGCCCATCAACTTCTTGTTGTAAAGAAGGGATGCTTGCCATCACTGAAGGGCTTTGGGGCAACCTGGTGACTTTGCTAAATTAATTTTCTAAGTCAAATAATGAAACCTCTATCACCAAGTAGCAGTAATTTTCAGTTTTTCATTTGTCTACACTTTGAGGTACAAAAGCATGTAACAAAATTATTTTTAAGGCATTCAGAATGAAAAGAAAAAAAGAGGGTTAGTCTAAAAGTTAACAGCTGTCCACAGTTTAAATCTGAAAGTAAGAGGCGCAGTGCATGTTTTAAATCTTCGTAAATTTAAACTTTGTGTAAAGGTCTTTGTTTTCTCCTTGCTGTTTCTCACTTTCGTCCTCGTGATTTCTAGGACCCGAAGGCCTGCCCCTTCATGCTCTGCGGAGTCACTTCAACTGCTACTATAGGCTCCATTCAGCCCTGAGATTGGGGTATAGAAAATGGCGCCTATCAAATTTAAGGGATGGATTTCTTCGCTTTGTATTTGAAGTATTAGTGGAGTTTTAAAATATATATTTTGGAGAAATTACAATGAATATATAATCCTGATATCAATTCTAAAAATCTTTTCAGTTTAAATTCTCTTTTTTTTTTTTTTTGAAAAGGGAAAAGAAGGGGTAAGAAATGAAGGAAATGTTTAAAGATCGCTCTCGGAAAGGAACAGGGACGAGAAGGGGGAGAAACAAGAATCTGAATGAAAGAACGAAGATTGTGCCAGTGGCGCCAAGCGATGCAGGAAAGGGAGGAAAGAGCGTAGCAGCCGGAGGGCAAGGGGGCCGGGCCGGGAGGGTGCGGGGTGGGAACCTGGGTCTGAGGCAAAGAGTCCGAATAATCGGTGTCCGGTTATGGGGGGAAGCGCTGAACGCCGGGGAGTCCCGGACCAAAGAAAAGCCTGTTTCTCAAGCCTCAGGGTCCCACTCCTGCTGAGACTGCACCGGCCTAGTATCGATCGCGGTTCGTCACGGATTCAAGATACCACTCTGAATTCTCTTTTAAATAATGCAAAAAGATTAGAAATTGTAATGACACATTCATTGGTTTATTTTCGACCTCTCAGAAAGGTAGAAACAAGTGCTGAACTTAAATCCGTATTATTAAAAAAGTGTTTCTTAAGAATTTCTGCAATTAGAATCAAAAGGGAAATAAACCACCCAACCCGAATGATATACTCTGTGGTGGTTAATTTTATGTGCCAACTTGACTGGCCTAAGGGATGCCCAGATGCTGGTAGAACATTATTTCTGGATGTGTCTGTGAGGGTGTGTCTGGGAGAGACTGCCATTTGATTCAGGAGGCCCTCGCCTATGTGGGTGGTATCGTCCAATCCCTTGATGGCCCAAATGGAACACAAAGGCTGGGGAGGAGCAAACTCTCTCTCTTCTTGAGCTGGGACGTCCGTGTTTTCCTGCCTCTGACCTCAGAGCTCCCGGTTTTCAGGCCTCAGATCCAGACTGGCTTCTCTCATTCTCCAGCCTGCAGACAAGAGACTGTGGGAGTCCTCAGCCCTCCACAGCCATATGAGCCAATTCCTACCATAAGTCCCACCTCATATCTACCTATTTATCTGTACCCTATTAGTTCTGTTGCTCTGGAGCCCCCTGCCTAGTACATATGCACTGGAAGTTTGCTTTACTATGCTTATCTGTGTTTTGGTTACTCACTTACTCCCCCTGCAAGATTTTCTCTAAACACGCTTTAAAAACACAGTAACAAAAAAGTCTTTACTGAATAGTTTCTCTACACATACATTCACTTTTTGTGTGTGTTTAAATTAGAGATGGCAGCTCCCCGAAGAAGGTTCCATCTAGAGATAAAAGGTGAGTTTTTCCAATCAGAAGCCACAGGATAGAACAAAATTAATTAATTTTGGGCTTCCCTGGTAGCGCATTGGTTGAGAGTCCGCCTGCCGATGCAGGGGACACCGGTTCGTGCCCCGGTCCGGGAAGATCCCACATGCTGCTGAGTGGCTGGGCCCGTGAGCCATGGCCGCTGAGCCTGCGCGTCGGAGCCTGTGCTCCGCAACGGGAGAGGCCACAACAGTGAGAGGCCCGCGTA
>NW_020837969.1:4626087-4790600 GCF_003676395.1 Aethalodelphis obliquidens
AAAAAAAAAAAAAAAAAAAAAAAAAAAAAAAAATTAATTTTAAAGAAAAAGAAAACTATTTTATTTCAATCTCAGTTAATGTATTTGACAGCTAATGTACATTAATATATAGCATAACTCTATTTTTCCCAGTAATTGATATACCCTAGTGTTGTTTGCTTAAGATAAAATTATCTATAGAGCATTCACTAAGTGAAATATTGCCCTAAGTTATATTAAAAGTCTGTTTTTTTTGAAGATATTAAAAAGTAACAGAGGGGCTTCCCTGGTGGTGCAGTGGTTGAGAATCCACCTGCCAATGCAGGGGACACGGGTTCGAGCCCTGTTCTGGGAAGATCCCACATGCCGCGGAGCGGCTGGGCCCGTGAGCCATGGCCGCTGAGTCTGTGCGTCTGGAGCCTGTGCTCCACAGCGGGAGAGGCTGCGACAGTGAGAGGCCCACGCACCGCAATGAAGAGTGGCCCCGGCTTGCCACAACTAGAGAAAGCCCGCGCACGGAAACAAAGACCCAACACAGCCAAAAATAAATAAATAAATTTATATATATATAAAAAAAAAAGTAATAGAGACTTCCCTGGTGGTGCAATGGTTAAGAATCTGCCTGCCAATGCAGGAGACACGGGTTCGAGCCCTGGTCTGGGAAGATCCCACATGCCGCAGAGTAGCTAAGCCCATGCGCCACAACTACTGAAGCCTGTGCGCCTAGAGCCCGTGCTCCACTACAAGAGAAGCCACCGCAATGTGAAACCCGCGCGCCGCAACTAGAGAAAGCCCGGGCGCAGCGATGAAGACCCAACGCAGCCAAAAATAAATAAATTTATTTTTTTAAAAAAGTAATAAAGATTAAGTCCATAGTTCCATATAGTTATAGACAGAAATGCCTGAAGATGCTGAAATAGTCTAATTTTTTGAGGTCTTTTTCTTCCTGAAGATGCCATAATTAACCACACATATAAAAAGTCAAGGCAACGCTTTAAGATCCTTCCCCTGGAAACATCTGGTATTGAGGGAGGGACGTGTCTGCTATTTCACATACCTACAGACAGAACGATTCTGGAATCAGGCTAATTACCACCTTTGCTGTTTTAGCCTTCACAGAGCACCTGACTTTTCCTCTCAGAGAGATGAGGGAAGCCAGGCAGCTATACGCAGATTGACCCTGCGCACTAATAATCTGAAGAAGATTGACAAGCTTCATTCTCTTTAACTATTTCGTTTTGTTTCATAGAAAGAAAATGAAATGACCACACAATTCTCTGGCTTTATTTTGGCAAACGCTATCATTGAAAGTGTGGGACCCATCAATGACACCTCTGGTTGAAATTTATTTCTAAGGAATATCCCAAAGGAGTGGTTTCTGAGGAATAATACGCAGCCTTCACTTGACTTTATCACAGCTGGATACGAAGTGAAATTCCCGGCTGGAAGTTAACCACCCAGAACCAAGCGCCAGATGGCTTATCTGTACCTCAGCCCGACAGCTGTGTCCTGATATGCACAGCTGGTCTTCACATTTAATGGCAATATTTAAATGATAACACTATGTGATGTAGAAAAATGTGTTTGGGTGGCTCGGGTCTTGAAAACTAGATTGCACAGCTGCTCTTAAAAGTAAATGCACGGCCTCAACGGCTCATGCACCTTCCTTCTATTTGTGCTGATGGGTCTTGGCTGGAGATAAGAGTTTAGCGCCATGTGGAAGCGTTCCAGTGCCGTTCATATTGTGCTATCTGCCCGTCACGGCTCCCCTGGGTACTCACCATGTTAGATTTTCCTTCACAGAAAAATAAGCACAGCATAGTTTTCATTGCAAAGCCGGAGACTTTTAAAATTTTGTGATAATTAATAGATATTGCATTCTGCCAAGACAGAGGAATTCAAAGGTACTTGGTAGAAAGCAGCTGCTATAGAAATTCTTCAACAGTGTGGGGATGCTATTATTCGTTTCCCAGTTGAGTCACAAATATCATCAGATGAACAAACATAACAAAACTCATACCAAAATTCAGCACTTAAAGAAAAAAACTATGAAAGGCAACTCTCAAAGAAAATATATTTGAATACATTTCGGACACGCATGAAAAATTGGACCTATTTCAAATGAGAGGTGGAGGAACGAATGTGCAAGGCTTTAACCAATAAAATATACAGTGACAAGGTTTCTATGTTCACGCTTTGACAGAGGTTCCCTGTGCTGCTGCTTCAACTTTGATGAATGTGCACATGACCCCGAGGACTCAAGGGAAATTTACCCTTAATATAGATCCAAAGTCGTTGTGGATGTAAGGGAGAAAACATTATGTTTAGTAGTAAGGAGACCTGGATATATTATCCCCATGCCACTTTTAGTTACAATGAGTTTGGTCATGTCAGTTTCCTGCTATAAACTTCAATCCCTTCACCTGCACAACAGGAGCCATGGATGAGGTGACGTGTGTGTGCCTGTGTCTGTAAACGGTGGTGAAACACAAGGCAATGTGACCGTGACTGCTGTGTGGTTCCCCAGGGAACTCCACCCGTAGGACTCCTGTCCCTAGCCAGGGCTCTGAGTCAACTGCAAGATAGAATCCAGGAGGGGCAAAGAGCGGCCTGATGGTCACTTTCACAATAAACCAAGAGGATATCTCTTTACCGCGAGTCCAACGGGCTTCATCCCATGAAACCCAGAGGCGGACCAACTTCCCCGGACGCGACCACAAAGCACAGGGCAGCGCAAGGAGCCCATCCCTGGGAGCAGCTCAGGCTCCAGAGGAAAAGGTGAGTCTGCCCAGTTTAGTCTTCTCTGACTTATCACTCAAATAAGTCCCTCAGAGCACAGGCTGGAATGGCCAAGAGTTCAGTGAACACCCTCAATGAACAGGAAAAGGAATGTAAGCCGTTAGGAGAAAGGCTCCCCCCGACTTTCCTAGTGGAACCTCCTCGGGGAAGGGAGCTGCAGTTAGCAGGAGGGTCTTGTGATGAAGGACCTTGATAAGTTCCCCCCCTCAACCCCAGCGGACCACTCCTGTGAGTACCCACTGAGGCCGCTGTGAGCAATGTGGGTTCTGCCCTCCTGAGACTCAGCAACCTGTCAGAGCATGGCACTAATTAAATCAACTCCAAGGTCACTCTGTTCCCCAAACCAAAAGTGTAGTCCTTCTCCCATTTCTCATCCTGAGTTGTGACTGGTCACATCACCCAGCGTAGTCAGCTACCCCCAGGCATCTTACACCACGTACCCAAACCATCAGCGAGTCTATAGGCTTTTCCTTCAAAACCCATCCAGAATCTCACCGTTTCCCATCACCGTCACCAGGACCATCCCATCCGGCAACCCCATCACCATCATGCTGCCTCATTTTCCTGCATGGCTTCCACAGCGCTTTAACATATGACGTGTTTGTTCAGTGGTTTACATAAGTTCCATCAGAGTGGGAATTTCTCTGATTTGTTCACCACTGTATCTATACCATATAAAAATATCCCTGACACATAACAAGCAACCAATAAATATTTTTGAAAAGAAGAAAGGGAAGAAGGAGAGGAGAGGGGAAAAGAGGGGAGAAGGAGGGAAGGAAGGGAGAAAAGAAGGCAGGTGAATGAGGAAGGGAGAGAAAGGGAGAAAAGAGGGAAGGAAAGAAGAAGAGAAAAAATGAGACAACAGCTGTTGAGGTTTCTAAGGCGAAGTCCAGCCCAGATTGTAAATTTCCTCGTCCTTCATTTGAGGATGGAATCTGTCTTTGAAGCCTAGAATGTGATAGTCAGCATATGCGAAAAGGGCTGTTGCCGTTTATTACAACCTCCTTACTCTCCAGCCCTTGGCATCCACCAAAATGGGCCCTCTACCTTCACAAGACCTTCCAGTCACTCGAGACCTTCCACTCACCCAGTTTGGTGACTCTCCCTTAAACACACACACACACAGTGTTCAGTCTGAATGTTGCCATTGTCAGCAATACCAATAAATTTCCCATCAACCAAGTAGACTCCCTCCCCAGTAGCGGATGATTCTCCCTTTTTACATTATAATTCAGGTGCTTTAAGATGATACTACAGAAAGGCAACGACCGTGATTAATTAGGATTCAGCAACATCAGGCTGCTTGATGTCAAGTGGATCTGCTTCCAGGCTCCACAATCTGTTTCGTTCAATTATTGCCCATCTTTATGATACTTCCCATAATGAATCTTCTAACTTCCCTCACCAACTTCTAGTCACCATTTCAAACTTGCTGTAATCTTGGCAGGTGATTTTTACTGCTCCCAGAGAATATCAAAATTATCAGACATTAAGTCCCCCATATCCCTTTAACCACATATTCTCAAAAATAATGCTGTTTCTAGGGCTTCCCTGGTGGCGCAGTGGTTGAGAATCTGCCTGCCAATGCAGGGGACATGGGTTCGGGCCCTGGTCTGGGAAGATCCCACGTGCCGCGGAGCAACTAGCCCCGTGAGCCACAATTACTGAGCCTGCGCGTCTGGAGCCTGTGCTCTGCAGCAAGAGAGGCCGCGATAGTGAGAGGCCCGCGCACCGCGATGAGGAGTGGCCCCCACTTGCCGCAACTAGAGAAAGCCCTCGCACAGAAACGAAGACCCAACACAGCCATAAATAAATAAATAAAATTAAAAAAATAATAATGCTGTTTCTATCAAAGAGGGAGAATACGCCCCATTCCTTCCAAGCTCCCTCTGAGCAGCGTAATCATCATTCTGATGGTGAATGAGGCTCCTTTGATCTTGAGATGTGAATAAGATGGGCTCATACTCCAATTTTATACCCTGATGAAGTCCAAAGTCCTTAAAAAAGTTTCTAGAAATTTCCAAAGGTCTTAAATTCTCAGGGTCACCTCAGTATCTGGCCTCTTTCTGTATGTGTTGCTCCTATTATGTACTACACTGACCCAGAAGTGACATCCAGCCACTTCCTTCAAAAAAAAGAAAAAAAAAAAAAAAGAAAAAGAAAGAACAAGAAAATGTTGTGAGTGTTGAATGAAGGCTTTTACTGGAAAGGTCATGAGACACCATTCTAATCAATGAGAACGAAGTAGTTTCTTTGGGGCATGTCTGGGAATCTCCCACCCCCTGCCTTGAACATGGATACGATGTCTGGAGCAACAGTAGCTGTCTTGTGACCATAAGGCAATAAGTAAGTTCTGACATTTCAGAGCTACTGAACCAATGCCAACCCCTTTTTTACTTCTTGTTTTGTGCAACAAAGTAAATCCTTTTTGCTTTAAACCATTACTAAGTTTTCTGTTATTTGATACTCAAAGCACTTAAAGCTGATACAAAATTTCAAGATCACAATTATCATAACCCTAAACCTGTGAAGTTCAAGAGTTTAAAGACGTGTGATCTAAGCTTTTACAGTTAGGGTCACCGGGGCTAGCAGTTTGGTAGTTTAGCACACCTAAACCACTAAATGCCGTCAGGACCTTGGGATGCAATTAAAAGCTAGTTGGTTCACAGCTCCTCAATTCTGTGGCCGGAAGAAGATAAAGATGGTAGGAGGGTCAAAAAGCCCCTCTTCCTCGGAATGAGAGGTCATTTTCTCTCACTACCTGACTCCCTAAATTTGCCCCAAATTTGGAGACCTGCCTAATATCTCAATCTGTCCTGGCTCTTCAGAAACCTGTGTTAGTGACGGGCCTTGCCCACCCACCTGAGCCATGTAAGAGTCCTGAATTCCTAATACTGACCTTCACCCATGAGCTAGCATGATACTATTTTAATTGCTACAGTCTACCATATAAACTCAATGTACTACCTGACAGGTTAACTCAGAAACATTATTTATACATGAAGACTTACAATTTAAAAGACAGTAGAAAATGATCATTTTTGTTCAGTCATAAATGAATTTTATACCTCCACTACAAATTATGTTGTATGAGCAGTTAAAGGCTTTCTGGGGTGCTCAAAATATTCTATTTGTTGACATGAATGGTGATTACATGGGTGTTCTTTTTATGCAAAATTTTTTAGGTTGTATCTTTATGCTTTATGTCCTTTGCTATATTTATATTTCACAATAGAATGGGTTTAAATGGTGTAAAGAATATTATTGACACACAAAGAGGCTAAAGATATCTTTAAAAAGGTTACACAACAGTTTGTGTACTGTCAAGATTTTTCACCAAGCAGATATGTACCAAAATGTTAATGCCTTATCTTCAGTTAGGGCTAGAGTGCAGAGTACTGAGAGATTGTCAACCACCTATGTGTTTCTAAAAAATGACAAAATGAACATCAAGTCATATGTAAAATAATCCTTCCTTTTAAACATTTATATGAACCATCGGGAAATAACAGACTACTTAGATAGTTATACACAAGCTACATTTGTTCACATTAGAACATTTTTCCATTTAAATCATGATCACTGGATGAGTATTACTTTAAACGGTGAGAGTAATCCTGTGAGTCATGGATTTTTTTCTTTTTGGAATTTTGCTTTTATTGTTAAATTTATCCATTAAAACCATTTGTGACACTAGTTAACGATGTGAAGGTGATGTTTAAAGTGGTAGGAAGACATCCTGAAGTTTGTTCTGTTGTCCCCGCCTTTCTTATTATAATGAATCTCATTCATGAAGACATCATTACATTACAAACAACTGTCATAAAAGTAGATTCCACCATGTAAAATGGTCTACTATATCCTTGTTATGATAACTTTATTGTAGCAGTGACCAGTATTAAAATTACAAATTGAAAATATGTTGTATATAATTTATTTTGAAAAGAAATCACTTAATAAGACACTATTCTTCTACACAATCTTGGTCCTGTAAGCCACCAAGATGACTTTTAAAGGTTTAAAAAAAAAAAAAAAGTTTGTGATTTGAATCTCCTATGATTTGACAAACGGGTTCAAAGGCATGACCCAGAAAAAGTATTTCAGAAAGGAAGAATGCTTTATTTTCTGATTTAGAGAATAATAAGATAACACTTATATCTGTATAATGACTCTAATTATACCAAAATGTACAATCAGGAAGAATCATCAAGTGTCCCAGGATTAGTGTAAAAATGGACATAAATGAGAAATGCAGTACCACGAGGTTCTTTTGTTAGCAACTATTATTACTTACAGTCTGCAAAACTGACAAAGGCATATGCCAATCAAATAAATAACCTGTATTTAGATAACCCAGGTAGTAGTTCACTGGGGAGTTCTTGAAAAAAGAAATTATTAGTTCAATGCCAAGTCACGCTTACAGCTTCGAACAAGGAGGAAAACATGGGCATGTTTCTCAAATGGATTTCACAGAATCAGTGCAAAAGCCGGAGGGGACGGCTTAGTTTTTTAAGCCTCAGATTTGAAATACCTAGACTCCCTGCAACTACAGCATTAAATCCTCCGTGGAACCACAGTTTCACATGCTATCAGGAGAGACTCAACTCTTCATCCTTCTGAGACTGATAAATTTTTTTTTTTTTTTTTTTTTTTGCGGTACGCGGGCCTCTCACTGCTGTGGCCTCTCCCCTTGCGGAGCACAGGCTCCGGACGCACAGGCTCAGCGGCCATGGCTCACGGGCCCAGCCGCTCCGCGGCACGTGGGATCTTCCCGGACCGGGACACGAACCCGTGTCCCCTGCATTGGCAGGCGGACTCCCAACCACTGCGCCACCAGGGAAGCCCGAGACTGATAAATTGAAAGCCATGAAGTTTAGAGGAAATAGAGGGGAGGCTGCAGCCGCCTTCACCACCCCCTCGCCCCACAGACGAAGGCTCTACCTGTAACACCGTTTAAAGTTCCATCTGAGGCTGTCTCCTGGGTGAGGCTGGAGGATGGTGTTTTTAAGACACTCCAGAAATCTCACAACCCTGCCATGGACCATCTTTGTAAACACTGAAACCACATTTTCGTCGAGGGAAAACGTTATTTTTAATTCTCATTTAA
Source organism: Aethalodelphis obliquidens (assembly GCF_003676395.1). Lineage (NCBI taxonomy): Eukaryota > Metazoa > Chordata > Mammalia > Artiodactyla > Delphinidae > Aethalodelphis > Aethalodelphis obliquidens. Next base: position 4,633,973 of record NW_020837969.1, read on the forward strand.
GACAGTCGAGGAAGTTCTAAGTGCTTACTTAAAAATGCATTATAGGGCTTCCCTGGTGGCGCAGTGGTTGAGAGTCCGCCTGCCGATGCAGGGGACACGGGTTCGTGCCCCGGTCCGGGAGGATCCCACGTGCCGCAGAGTGGCTGGGCCCGTGAGCCATGGCCGCTGAGCCTGCGCGTCTGGAGCCTGTGCTCCGCAACGGGAGAGGCCACAACAGTGAGAGGTCCGCATAAAAAAAAAAAAAAAAAAAAAAAAAAAAATGCATTATAGGTATCCGGCCAACTCTTCACTAGTCCCGTGGAAAATTCTGAATCTCAAAATGATTTTTTTGTGGCTTTGTGTATTCCTGCACCACCTCCTCCCTGACATCAATTGCCTGGCAGATGCCAATTAAACAATTGAGTTTTATTGAATTTTCGTTGTACTTTACCATTCTCTCACATCTCCTAACTCATTCCCAAAACTGCATAAGATAAAGAATAACACTCTTATTTTCTCCATCTCACAGAGGAAAAGTTTGCCTTCGGAAGATTTTATGAATTAACCACACTGATACGTTGTTGCCCTGTGTTTTAAGATCCAGACCTTGAGAATCCTCCCACAATATTGCTAGTTGTAAGTTCCATTTAGGAAAAGAAGCTTTTGACCAAAGAAAACTGGGTAATGCATTCTGAATTTAAATAAAAATAATGTATATCTAACTATTTTGATTTATCAATAATGCTACCTACTTCTGCTGTTATATATAATGATTTAAAAGAATAAATAATTGGAGAGGATGCTGGAAAACTGTGGACCATTTTTTTTTTAAGGTCTCCTACCTAACTGATTAACAGATATCTCTTTTCACTTAGATTTACTTCAAAATAACGCATAAGCATCCAGTTATACACAGGCGCAAACGAAAACCTGAGAGTAACATGAGGTGATTTCTAGGACTGAAACTCAAACTATGCTTCAACTGTGAGTCAAGGAAAAATTAATGCGGAAGAAACCCAAATATCCAGCCTCATTTAACATCTTTAAGCCACAGCTGCAGAGATGATTCTAAACTGAGGCAAACGGAAGAGTGGATCTGCCGGGTATTGTGATAAATGTTAGAAAAGCCACCAAATAAGTTAGATTCGTTTGAGATGGCACACTAATTATTTTAAATACAAATATCCTTGGGAAACTAACATATCACGATCTTTTCTCCAACACTCCCACTATCAAATAATTTAGCTGTTTTCCTCCAACCAATAGATGAACTGAACCTCTCTGATAGGAATTTTGATTTCAAGTAGGAAATTTGGATAAGAGTGGACTTAACAGGAGGTAACAAGTTCAGGCTCTTTTAGCCAGAAGAAATATACGTGCCCAACTAGGGAGAGCTATAGAGAGCAGCGGGCACGGAGGCCAGTTTTTCACATATTATGTTACACAATTATTTTTATTATTTTTTACTTATTTTTGCTTAAGACTTGACCTGGCTCCCGAGGTTGTATCAAGAAAACTAAGGCTCAGTGCATGTGCTAATGAAAACTAATTGAAATTTCAAATTTCAGCTGGCATTAGTTTACGCTGATGACCCCAGCACAAAGGACTTCTTCCTCCTTCAAAATCCCACAGCAGAAGTTTATAACACTTCTCTTTAATTACACCTTTTTTTTTTTTTTTTTTTAATTTGGCTGCATTGGGTCTTCATTGCTGGGCTTTCTCTAGTTGCAGCCAGCGGGGGCTTCTCTTGTTGCGGAGCACGGGCTCTAGGCGCACGGGCTCACTAGTTGTGGTTCGCAGGCTCTAAAGTGCAGGCTCAGTAGTTGTGGCGCACGGGCTTAGTTGCTCCACGGCATGTGGGATATTCCCGGACCAGGGCTCGAACCCGTGTCCCCTGCACTGGCAGGTGGATTCTTAACCGCTGCAACACCAGGGAAGTCCCTACACCTAACTTTTTAATAGCACTTCCCTATCTTGGGATAATTCTTCTAGGCTATTTTACACTATTTAAATTGTCTATTTAATTTCATAGCAATAAGAGCCGTGACGTTTTTGTAAACCTTGCAACTCCTACCAAGTTGATATTTTAAAAGTCTGGGGGTGGGCTTCCCTGGTGGCGCAGTGGTTGAGAGTCCACCTGCCGATGCAGGGGACACGGGTTCGTGCCCCAGTCCGGGAAGATCCCACATGCCGCGGAGCGGCTGGGCCCGTGAGCCATGGCCGCTGAGCCTGCGCGTCCAGAGCCTGTGCTCCGCAATGGAAGAGGCCACAACAGTGAGAGGCCCGCGTACCGCAAAAAAAAAAAAAAAAAAAAAAAGTCTGGGGGTGGTGGGTGGGATGAATTGAGAGGCTGGGATTGACATATATACACTAATATGTATAAAATAGTTAACTCCACATCACCAAAGTAAGACTTGAGTTAATCACAGTTTTGGCTCTCCCAGAAATGCAATCTTAAACCAGTTAATCAGGAAACGTCTGGTCAGCACTAGTTAGGTAATCGGTTTCCTCCCCTATAGGCAAGTAACTTGGAAATAACCAACCTGCTTTTCCGCCAGTGTAGCTGCCTTTTTCCTGCTCTCCTCTGCCCGTGAAAGTCTTTCACGTTGTATAGCTCCCTGGGGCTGCTTTCTACCTCCTAGATTGGATACCGCCTGATTCGAATTGATTTTCGCTCAAATCAATTTTAAAAAATTTAAGATGCCTCAGTTTATCTTTTAACAGTTCTAGTGTCAGAAGAGAGAGTGAAGTACGATATACCCCTGACACCCCACGGCCAAGAGCAAAGAGCAAGCAAACGTGGGTACCTGCTGAGCCCTGAGCTCACGCTTCCCTGCCGGCTCTGGAGGTCATGCGCGAGTCCCCCGGATCCTAGTGTGAGCTTTCAGACTTCATGTGAGCACTTCTTTGTCCGTACTGGGTCCAGAAACTGGTCGGAGGCAGGCTGGGTCCGACTCAGAAACCGGACTGGGTCTGGGGTCGGACTGGGACTGACTTGAGCTGGACTGGGTCCCGTGTGGAGCCTCAGGTGAATCAGTTTGTTTTCCGGCTGAACAGGCAGGTTAAACTCATCAAGGATAATCTGAGCTACAGTGGCCACGGTGGAGAACTTTTCACCTAGGTAAGCGTACCCGGTTAGGAGGCGCCCTAGAAGAAAAAAGGGGGTCTCAGACAGGCACTCACCAGAGAGTGTAGAGGGAACATTATTTTTCTCCTCTACAGTTTCTGGGGACCTGGATGAGACCCGCTGGGACACCCCAACTTGCTCCAGAGCCTGCAGATGGGATCCCGGGGAAACTGGTGAAGCCGACAAAGGTTCTTACCGAAGTCAGCTCTCCCGGACCTCTGCTGCGGGGCCTGGTCGAGAGCAAGGGACAATTTCATGCTGTGCCTTCCTTTCCAAACCCAGATGGGCAGGAGAAAACAGTTGTGAGAAGGAGATCTTTGAAATGTGACTCTTGACTTAGCTTTCAGGTGCCCGCTGGTGGTGACTCTCTCATCCCCAAGGACAGCTACGCCTGCTTGTTTGTGTCCTGAGAACTTGGCTCGGCAGCTCTCAGGTTGCAAGCCCCTGAATATGGCCTGGAAGAAACGCGGGCTGCATCCCATCTGAGGCTTGGGTCATATTGACTGTTGCCAGCTCTTGGGGGGAACTGTCTGAGTCTTTCCTTTGTTTTTGGGGGTGACTCTGGATCTTGGGAGAGTAGGATCTTTTGTACCCTTTTGGGGGATACCTCTGCATCCAGGGGCTTGTTCAATACTGCCAGGAATCTACTCTCTGTCCCAGCTGATACCTGACAAGATAATTTGAAAGGATTTTTTTTTCTTTTATTAAAGTAGCTCTACAGTCATAAGTTGGCCAAACTGGAAGCTGATACTTAGAGCCTGAGAGCAACTTTTTTTTAGGTCTTCTCTAAACTAAAATGAAACTATGTACCCAGAGGGAAAGAAAAACATTCTGAAGCCTTTGTGAAAGGATTTACTAAAACATCCCAAAGACACAGAACTCTAAAATCTGAAACATAGAAATCTTTTGATTTTCATCTTAGTGGAAGATCTTCTCCCTGATATAAAGAAGCAAATTGAGGGTAAGTAGTTGGATGAGTGGGTCAGTCTCTTAATATCATTCACGTTGCAACCCAATTATTTAAGGAATTAAAAACATCTAACTTGTATTACAAATCAAGTCTTTACAGGAACAGAAATGCAGCTCTAGAAACAATTCAAAGCACACTCATCCTTTTTTTTTTTTTCCCCACCAATCCCCAAACCTCCCCAATGAGATGTCAAAAGACTTGCAGACTTTGTAAATGATCTGGACTTAAAGAACACGAGTCCTTGGGGGAACTTGCATTCTTTCTCTGTGCCTTTTGAGACGTAACTCTTCTACCTGGTCTTCTCTAGAAACCAAGGTAATTCTTATCAGAAGCGGGGGTGGGGAGGATATTTTGAAATCCAGGCCTAAGAAAAATCTTAGAAATCTCTTTCATAAAGATTAGTTAAAAGCTATCTTAACAGGTAAACATATTCTATCTGCCAGGAACACAATTTGGATCCAATGTTCTTTTATAAACTAGTGAGTTTGCATTATCATACCTGTCTCATGGCTAAAATCTTAAAATGAAAGCTATAAGGATCTGTTTGTACCTGTCTATATGTTTATAATGTCTAGGTATATTACAGATGTGTGATTTTTTTAACCTCCCAATAGTATTGCCACAATTAATTTTATAAACAGCTCTATTTTAATTGGCTTAAAGACAAACATTAAATAAATCAAGTATACTCACAGAAATATAGAAACTAACCCAAATGTTTTTCAATTTCACATGATCTAGGCTAATCTTCGGTAAACAAAACCTAATTTAAGTTTGTCACTTAATTAGAAGAGGCAAGTCTTTGGAGCTCTCAGCATTAAATATAGTACTTTTATTCTACCTCGGTTTACAGAGTCAAATAAGCTCGTTATCTCTGCTGCAGAATTTGTCAGCAAGAAAGATAACTTAAAATGATGATTAGCTGTTTAATGTCTCATGAAATTTCCAAGAGTAAATCTAATTGTTAAGAACAAGCAAATTAAATAGACGTAAAAGGTTATAAACGCACTTTTCAACAATCATTGTTTTATGGTATGTCTACTTAAAAAATAGTTCCCAGAACCTTTAATACGCTTCAGTTCACCTTTCAACAAGGTAAAGTCTCCGTTCCCCCTTTATTCAAACATTTATTAAGCACTTAATGGTGCCAGGCGTAAGGTAAAACACATTCAGAAAGGCACAGAGGAAGCTTCGTGCCCCGGAGGCGCGGGAAGGTACACTTCCCTGAGCTGGGGAGAAGGCTGATTTCTGCTTCGCCAGTGTCTCCATTTCTTTCAGCTCAGAGATGCAAAACCAGAGGACGTCCTACAAAAAGCTGTAGAGGAAAGACGACTTTAGGTAGGGTAGGAGAAAGCTAAAAGAAGCTTGGCTGTAAGCCAGGCCGCCTCACCTACACTCAAAAACCATCCCGGATCTCTGCGGCCAGGCACCCCACGGAGCACACTGTGAGCTTCGCAAACTTAGCGACTTCAACTTTTAATAAGAGGCTAACACGTTAAAATCAAACTTGAAAGCTCCCAGGGTCGTGTAAGCCAAGGCCGAGCAACTTCATACTAACTTAAGGTTGAGTAGTAAAAAAAAAAATCTCCGTAGACTTAAGAAGGACGGTAGCGTGGACACCCGGAGCCTGAGGGGCACGAAGACCTCCCGTGCTACCCAGGAGGAGGCCAAGTCTCGCGAGAGTTGAGGCGCCCGGACCGCGCCCCAAGGGATCCGGCGGAGCGGACGGGGCGGGAAGGTGGGCGGGGCGCCGGGACCCAGAGTTCCGGGTTCCCCAGCCGCGGAAGTACGGGGGCGCGGCGGCCGTCGGCTTCGTCAGGGTTATTCTTGGCGGCGGCGCGCGGCCATGGCGCGGAAGCCGAACCACCGGCTGCTGCTGCTGTCGCTGCTGCTGCTCTGCCGGGCCCCGGTGTGCAGCTCCGGCCCTCTGCCCCTGATCCTCAACACTTGGCCTTTCAGGAATGCAGCCGTAGCAGGTGCGGGGCCGGGGGCTGCGCTGCCAGAGCTCGCGGGTGGGGCGGGTCGCCGCCGACCGCACCGAGCTGCTGGGAGCCGGGAGGCGGGCCTTCCGCAGCCTCCCCTGCGGCCTTTCCCGCAGCCGCGGCGCCTCGGGCACTGGACCCTCCTCCCCGCCACTGCTGCATTTTAGATCCTCAGCGTTCTTTGTGACTCCCTCTCTGCAGCCCCGAGTCACTGTATTTTCCACCCTGCTGCCGACCCGGAGCAGTTACGGCCTTTCTGCTCAGACTCTTCCTCCAGTGGCTCCTACGCCGGCTTTTGCGTGACCTCCAGCCCTTTCCTGCCTTTCCACCTCCCCTTTGGAGCCCGTCACATCTCCCCAGTACCCTCCACTTAGGCTTCGCCGACGACTAAGTTCCCCAACAAAGCGTGGTCGCTTTACGTGTACTTTTTGTTGCTGCATGCTGACGCGCTGTATTTGCCACCTGGCAAAGGACTTCCAACCTTGGTTATACGTTAGGATCATCCTCAGAGCTTCTCAAAAGGACCCGTGCCTGGGCCCTACCTCCTGAGGTTTCCCTTTCACTGCTGGAACCAAAGTTTTTTTTTTTTTTTAAAGCTGCCTAAGTGATGTTGATTTGCAGTCAGGATTGAGAACTACCAAACTAAGATATTACCTCTTCAGGAAGACTTCCCTCATTTACTGTCTTCAAACCCAGTCTGAGTCAGGTGCCAGGCTTGCGTGCTTTGATATCATCCTGAACATACCATTACCTTGTCATTTTCTTATCCTACTTGTTTCATTCAGTTTAAGACATACTACCCTAGTAGTTTCAGACCCCTTCTCCCCCATTTGAGGCTGCTAATATAATTTTCTGGGGCTGAATTAGCTTTAGAATTTGATGGAGCTAAGTTTGTATGTTATAGGCAGTGCATATGATTCAGAGAAAAAATGAGGAAACAGGCTGTGAGAAAGAAATTCCCAGCGATAATGAGACAGAAAAGAAAGTTCAGGGCCCTGGGCTGGGAACAATTCTGTGTATGTTGTCTGAATTCAGAAGGGGGGGGAAACTTCTCTAAATATACTTTCAAGCCTGTTCTTTCAGTGGTAATGCTTATTATTTACCAATAGTGTCATTAACCCGTCAAGGAATTCTATTTTTATTAGTAAAGAAATTGACTACTTAACACCTTCCCCCCCCCCCCATTCCATGTTTGGGGCTCTGGAGAACATAGTTTAGTGTTAAAAGCATGGCCCCTGGAACCAAAATGGTTACTTTTGAATCCTGACGCTGCTGTCGACTAAGCTGTGTGACCTTGAACAAATAGCCTCTCTGGGTCTGTTTCTTCCTCTTTAAAATAAGGATAGTAATTGTACAGTACCTGAAAGATTAAATGAATTATCCACGTGAAGCCCACGTTGTAATTATTTGCTGTTATTTTGTTGTTACGGAGACTTGCTGGTATATTTTTAATAATCTGATGATGCAGAAGAAATTTACGGGGCTATGATTTCATGAATTTTCAGTTTTCCTTTTAGTAGCTTCAATTGTAACTTATAAAACTGAAGGAGAGAATACTTCTTTTCTCACACACACACACAGTAGAAACAGGTATTATTAATAAGTGAAAAAGCCCTCACTTTGCATCAGTAGCCAAAGTCTGAATTCTTCACGGTAAAGGGTTGTGTTATGTAATTCTGTCTATATCACTGACTGCTTTGCAGCACCTGATAGACGAAAATTTCAGTTTAACTTGGAGTAAATGTGCAAACAGTTTTAAAGATAGGAGTTTTCAAGCCGTTTTTGGTTTGTTGCCTTTGGCATTGGAAAAAAATGCGTGTCTGCACAAGCACTCTTGGGGTTTGATTGCCAGCGTGGAGGACGTTAGCATCTGGAGGGTCTGCGCTGGACGCGGTTGAGAGCGGCTGTGCGGCGTGTGAACAGGAGCAGTGTGACGGCACCGTGGGCTTTGGCGGCAGCCCCGACGAGTCTGGAGAGACCACCCTGGATGCCATGATCATGGACGGGTAGGAGCGCCCTGAAAAGCCTTAGTGCTCTCTGCACCTCCGCCGCAGGTTGAGTTACATGGATGGCTGATTAGTCTTCTACTGAGAGCAAGATGGACAAATATATGTGTGTTTTTAAAATTTTTATTGGGGTGGAGTTGATTTACAATGTTGTGTTAGTTTCAGGTGTACAGCAAAGTGAATCTGTTATACATATATCCACTCTTTTGTAGGTTCTTTCCCATGTAGGTCATTACAGAGTACTGAGTAGAGTTCCCTGTGCTGTACAGTAGGTCCTTATTGTTTATCTGTTTTAGATATAGTATAGTGTGTTATATGTCAATCCCAATCTCCCAATTTATCCCTCCCCCCGCAATATATAAGTTTTGATGCAGGTCAAAAGCCCTAGCATATTGTACTTGGCCTTTCCAAACACAAGGCGTTTCCCCCTCAATTAAAAGAAAGTCATGCAGCAACATGGAGGGACCTAGAGATTATCATACTAAGTGAAGTAAGTCAGAAAAAGACAAATATCGTATGATATCACTTATTTGTGGAATCTAAAAAAAACGATACAAATGAACACATTTACAAAACAGAACTAGACCCAGAGACAGAGAAAACAAACTTATGGTTACCAAAGGGGAAAGGTACAGGAGGGATAAATTAGGAGGTTGGGATTAACATTTACATACTACTATATATAAAATAGGTAAACGACAAGGACCTACTGTATAACGCAGGAAACTATACTCAATATCTTATAATAACCTATAATGGAAAAGAGTCTGAAAAAGAATATATACATATATAGAACTGGTTCACTTTGCTGGACACCTGAAACTAACACAACATTGTAAATGAACTATACCTCAATAAAAATTTTATTTTGAAAAAAAAAGAAAATCATAATCATAGTAGAAAACTATCACATTGAGGTAAGTAGTCTCCTTAGAACAGGGAGAGCCCCAAGGTACAGAAATACATCTCTGACCTGGTAAACCATCATTTACCCACCAACCACAAACGCTGTGGGTTGCCTGACCTGAAGCCTTAAAACCCCTTCCAAAAGCCATATTTAAAACGAGCCATGGGAAACTGAGAGTTTTAGTGCTCTGGGAACATAGGGGTAATAGAGTCTCTGTTCCTTAATATGCCTGAATGTGGGAATTTGTATGAACTTCATGGATGTGCCGTCACGTCTACGTCAAGACAGTGGAGTTTATCCTACAAAACACTATAGCTTGAAGTAAAGCAATTTTTAAAAAATTTGTGAACCTATAAAAATACCTTAAAAGATCTTACTGCACTTTTTTCTTGCAGTACTACCATGAACGTAGGAGCAGTGGGAGATCTTAGACGAATTAAAAACGCCATCGGGGTAGCACGAAAAGTACTGGAACACACGACACACACACTGTTAGCAGGAGAGTCAGGTATATTTTAACTGTACTCAATTTTTATGTAGGCTTGTGTCTATCGTCTTCACTGTGAAAAAAGGACTCAGTATAAAATAGTGGATAAAAGCAGACCTAAGTTCAAATTCAAGCTGTTTTACTTAATATCTATTTAACTTTGGATAAGTTACTTAACCTCTAAATTGTACTTTCTTCATGTTTAAAATAGGATTTTTAGAAACCAGTTTATTATTAATAAATGAGTAATTGCTGGAGGGAAACAGGATTCAGCATTATTTCTCTTCTTGTATTACATTTTTATGGGTGTAAGACCCAAGGCGCATAAGGTAACAGACGATGGGAACGGATGGGGTTTTGCTGTGGCAACGGCACTTTCTTGAACACCTCCCAAGGTATATACCCAGAACCATACCGTGATCTGTATTCAAAAAGATCATTCTTAACCACGTATTAGCTCACAGTTCCAGTAGGCACCCTTCCATTTTGTTGAAACAGAATGGAAAACTACCTGACAAACACAGGAGCTGTCAGTCTTTCATGGAATCCAGTGGTGCCTTTATTTGGCGTCTCAACGTTGTTTTACGCTCTGGGCATCGCACCCCAGTTAGAGTCGCGGTTGTTCCGAGGTGTCCCTTTCCTTTTGTGAAGCAGAAGCAGGGAGATTCTGGAGGGAAGGTGGGAGAGGAGAGTTGTCATCACACCGCCCATAAGGGTCTCAGCAGATCAGGGTCAGGAAGGACGTAGGGAAGTCGAGATCCAGAAACCGATGCCCGTAACACTCTTCACGTGTGAATACTCCCTTCACCATCTGTGTTTACCCCCAGGATGGCTGCGCTTCACGTACTAGACAGCTGACCCCAGCACTTCCTGTGCATACATTTTGTTTAAAAGATAATACTTAACTCATTTGCATTTTTCTTCCTCATCTCCAGCCACCAAGTTTGCCGAAAGCATGGGCTTTATCAACGAGGATTTATCTACCAATGCTTCGTGTGCTCTTCATTCAGATTGGCTGGCCTGGAATTGCCAGCCAAATTACTGGAGGGTACGTATGCATGATATTTTAAAGTTAAGTTATTTGAAAATACTACGTGACATCCCTTCCACTCTCAGTCATCCACCTGTTGCCTACAGTGCTAGTCAGCACCCTGGTTGCACTTCAGAATCAACGACTGATGCCAACTCTGGGCACAGGATGGTCTCAAAAGCTCCCCAGCTACATCCGATCCACGTCCTGAGTGGGGAACTCCCGGCCCCTGGCAGTGGTTTCAAGCTGTGAAGGTTCTGCTGTGGGAGAAGGGCTGCCTCACTCTGAACTGCTCTGCTGTGTTTCCTTGTAACAAAAGGTTCCATGTATTAAGAAAACAAAGTTTGGAAACCATTAGTCTAAAATATTTCTTATATTTTATCTATGTGAAGTATACCCAGTATCTTGCCCTTTTTTAACTTGGGGATTTATACTATTAGGTGTCTAGTATGTTACCAGGAAGATAATTTATCTTTAAGTCAATGGGACTTTGAGCCTAAATCGGTTTGTCTTTGCTATCCAGAATCCTGCTGTGGAGCGTGTTAGTCTTTTACCTGTTTCTTCGCCAAATCCTAATCACCTCTGAGTAACCAGGGAGTCACTTGAAAGAGGCCACTGCGTGAAACCAGGTCATGAGAGGCACCTGGTGCACAAATGAACAAGACATGAGTTGTAGGTTTCTTGCTTTAATACTAATCCATATCCACAACCTGAACTTATGAATTTGGATTATTTTCCTGAGCCTTTAAGATTCATAAAAGAATCTGAGAGTACAGCTTAGGATATGTTCACATGTACCTAGCTTTGAAAAATAGAAGATTTTAAAATAGATTTTGCTTTAAATTTCAGAGTAGCTCTTCTTAGGTCAGGGAACAAATTCTAAAATTTAAAAGTCATGTTCTGTACCTGATTTCTTTGAGAAATCTAAAAAAAAACCTAATCTAAAAATCTTCATTTATATTTGCCATTGTGCTGAGAATTTTTGGCATATATAGAGAAAAACTGGGGATCTTTTCCGGATAATATAAATGTCTCTTCCGTATTATATAATTCTGAGACCAGACTAGGTATTTAGTAAAATTATATCCATCTGTCCACATAAGACTTAGCTAACCTTTGGCTTTTAATTCTTATCTTTCAGTTACCCGATGTCCTTTTGGTTTCTTGCTAATGTTTGGCGATTGTACATAACTACATGCTGGTTTCTAAAATCACCCTTTCTAAAAAATAAAACTTAAATCTCGTTTACAGAATGTTATACCAGATGCTTCAAAATACTGTGGACCCTACAAACCACCTAGTATCTTAAAGCGAGATGGTTCTACTTACAAAGAAACAGGAGATAGTTACGGTCATGATACTATTGGTAATTTGCCTTCTATACCGTTTTTATGGTTAAAGTTCAGCTAGTTTTAATTGCTCTCCTGTAGTTCTTAACTTCTTTATCCTTAATCATGTACCAGAAGGTGATTTTGATTAAGTGGCAATTAAGAAAACACACACACACACACACACACACATTCTTTTCATATCATCTATATATATTTTGGCAAATTTACTTTATACATAAATCTGATGATTATTCATTTGGGGATTTTAAAATCTTTGTTTGATATTTAGTTCTTTAATAATGTTATGTTTGCCACATTCAAATGATCTTTCCAGTCATTTCCTGTAATGTTGAAAATTTCCATTAGTCTATAGCCGTGATTCTCTTTGGCATTACCTTTGAAAAAGCATTGAAAAGTGAGCAATTTGAAGTGAGGATATGGGGTGTCTACAAAATGATGCTGTTAAACGAGGTCATTAAAAAACACAGATATTACCACTGGTGTAATTTTCAATATTCCCAAGATTCCTATTGTCTTCTACCTGAAAATAATGGAAGACGATATTTATATTACCAACTGCGCAATTATTTGGTTATATTTGAGGTACACTTTAGAGTTGATACCTACAATGATTTTTTTTTTAATTTCTAGGCATGGTTGTCATCCATAAGATGGGAAATATTGCTGCTGGTACATCTACAAATGGTATAAAATTCAAAATACCTGGGTTAGTGTTTCTAAAAGACCAGATCTCGAAAATATGTAGTGAGTATCAACCAATATGTCCTAGGTGCTATGGGGATGCAAAACGCAAAGCACAACCCTACTCTCACAGCTAAGGTTATTGTGAAAGAAAATAAATTAGTAGCTGCTAAGTGCAAAGGAGAAGGTGTCTCAGCCAGGGCTGCAGAGTTTAGGGATGGTGGTGTGATCAGATTAAGCTGGGGCCATCAGGGGCCTGGAGAGAGGGGCCTGGAGAGAGGGGCTGGGAGCTGACCCTGACCCTGAGAGAGGGACCAGGGACATCCAGGCCAAGGCACTAGCAGATCCAAAGTAGCTCAGGTTCAGGGCTCCCAATGGCCAGAAACAAAACCGCACATCTGTCGGGTGCGGGGGAGGAGACCAGAGCCAGATTTCAGGGGGTCTTTAAGGATTTCTGGATTTTATTTCAAAGTAGTAGAAAAGCATGGAAGGTTTATTACAAGGAAAAACTTGAGTAAAATGTTGGCACCTGACCTAGACAGCAGGAATAGATCGTAGGTGAGGAAAACCAGTTGGAACCTGCTGAGATAATCCAGGAATGAGATGATAAAGGATGGCGGTGGTGGAACAGTCACCGTGAACCTGTGCCATCCCGCCACGTATGATGGGCTGCTGTGTGATTCTCATGTAATGAATGAATGCGGGTTTATGAAAACCTAAGTGGAAAAACTAAGGAAAGTCTATCCTCTGTATTCTGATGAAGAATTTACTTGAAACAATAGTCAGTGACTAAGTAGAAACGTCTCCTAAAAGAATTTTCTGCACTTGACTTCCCGTCCTGAATGACCGTGCTGTGCCCTCCCAAAGTCGAATAGGAGACTCGCCAATACCTGGATCTGGGGCCTACGCCGACGACACTGCAGGGGCTGCAGCAGCCACCGGGGACGGCGACATACTGATGCGCTTCCTCCCAAGGTGCGCCCTCCTACATCTGTGACTTCAGAGATCTTAGAAGGAGATATTGTCCCTCAAGAGAGAAAATAATTGTCTGTGCCGCGTGATCCGCATTTGTGTGTACGAGAGCTTTTCAGAAAGCCTGTTACCAACTCTTGGCGCCGTCCCTTTGACGATCCTAATCATTCAGATGAAGCAGCCACAGTCCTGAAACAATAACTCTGCTTACTCGCTTCGCAGATGAGAATGCTTAGGATCTATTTAAATAACTTACGTAAGGCCACTGAGTAAGGCCTGCGATAATTGATGATAAAAGTAGAAAATGCAGTCGCCGTGTACAATTAATTACTGAGAGAGAATCCTTGCAACTACATGTTTTGCGCATGCCTAGTCTTTTCCCCCGTTGACTGTAGCCCCATTTCTTACTTAAATATAACCTCTATACTTTATGACTTCAGGCTGTTTTTACTAAGTAACAGTTATTCAGCTGAAGCCCAAAATAAAAGTCCTTATCTGAAATGAGTGGGTGGATTAGTTGAAAAGGTAGACACGGTATCAAGGTTTACTGCCTTTCCTGTTGATACTCTCACAGGAGTTACCTCTTTTCACTTACATGCACTGTATTTTGTCAGTTGTGACAATTTTGATGGTTTTAGATGTCTAACCTCAATAACCAAATCTGGAGTTAGCTTATTCTCTGATACTAAAGTTCTGCCTCTGTTGAAATCAGCTACCAAGCTGTAGAATACATGAGAAGAGGAGAAGATCCCACCACAGCGTGCCGGAAAGTGATTTCAAGAATCCAGAAGTATTTCCCCAACTTCTTTGGGGCTGTGGTATGTGCTAACGTGACTGGAAGTTATGGTAAGTTTTATCTGAAATTCATATTTATGTGAACCTGCAAATGTTGATGAGGACAGTGACTTTAAAACGCTGTTGGGTATTTTAATCCTCTGTGATAGAAACAGGGACTGTACTGAGTAGGCAATGGATAAATGTTAATTGTTGTGTCAAGACCCCCAGAGTGTTAGAAGTGTACCTGAAAGTCTCCTCTGTTGACTGGCGGTGGTTAGGATCCAGTCTTTGGCTGTTCGGTCTTACCCTTGACGTCCGTCCTAAGGAAAGTTTAGCTTCGGCTCGAGTATATGCTGAGATGGGCTAACGTAGTCAGATGTTTTTATTCATTAGAAGTACGTAGGGATAAACGATCTTCCCCACTTCTCTGTTCATTATTTAAAGGTCTCAGTCATTTAGATCTCAGGGCCCCCAGGTACAAAATGTATTACCAATTAGTAAACTAAAGGCGTTAGCAGAATTATTTTCGCACTGTATTTGAGGCATGTCTTTTGCTTCATTTACTTTCCATATGAGCCCATCACAGTTTCAAAGCATTTCAAGATCAACCAGTGCCGCTCCTCATTGGTGAGGTTTCAGACGGGGAAGATACACAGCCTAGTGATCAATACAGCTCATTAGGTTAGACTGCTTATTACTGTGTTTGATCTTTTACTTCCCACAGTTTGGTATCTGAAAAACTTGTCTGAGGAATTCCATACTCTTTTTTTAAGTACTAAAATACAAGAGTCGATGTAAGTTATGGGTGGGGAGGCTTTGTGTCTAAAATAAATCAGTTTCATTGATTCCCTCTTAGGAAATAAACCTTAGAAGGCTCAACGTTAGATTTAACAGGATGTAAAAATGATAATTATATAATTGTAGATGAATTTAAAATTGACCAGCCCCTTGTATTTAAAGTAGTGGCATTAGAAGGGCTCCCTCCAGGTGTCTGAGCAGGTGAAGAAATCACTGTTGTCTGACAGAGAGCATCTTGACAAAACAAGGCTCACTTTCTACCCGTGCAGAAGCGTAGAAAAGAGCAGGGTGCCTGGGGAGGGGAGGATTATGGGTGGATGAAGGGAATGGCCTAGTCACTAGGGAAATACAGTTGTTAGTGTGTGCCTGAAAATTTTCTTTTTCTACGAAAAGGATATGAAAACATTAAAATAACAGTAGCAATGACCGCATATGTATAGGAGCAAAAAATCAGCCTATATTCTGAGGTTCAAAGAGATGGCTTTCCCACTGCCTTTCTGTCCCCTCATGGACTGTCAGCTAGTCTGCACTAAGGTGGACACACAGCCCACTTCCGTGTGGCCCGACTGACAGCAGGTACACAACAGCCAGTGTGGCGGTGGGGAAGCAATGTCTGTATTGGTTGTAAATGACATGTGCATTCTATATTTAACCAAACAACTTTTTCTCTTGGCCCCAGGTGCTGCCTGCAATAAACTTTCAACATTTACTCAGTTTCATTTCATGGTTTACAATCCTCTAAAAAGTGAGCCAACTGAGGAAAAAGTAGACTGCATCTAATCCATCTTTTCTGTCCACATCTCTACTTAAAGAAGAAAGAAACAGAGGCTGAAAAGGCTGCTCACTGTCATCGTATAACGTGCCTCATGTATTCTAAAATTCTTTGTGTAAAATAAGCACAAAAATTTTATGCTAAAAGCATTTTCACTTTCTGTATCTGAAAAATTTTTATTATCTGTTTTTCTTTAAGCTTTGTATATCCCCTGAAAATATTTGTATGTATTTTGTATATGTTTAAATTTTGAGTGATATTTGGATTTCTGCTCAGTGTTTCAAGAAATTACTACTTTGGGGATTTATTTCCATAAATAAATGATACAGTAAAGTGATATAGTAAAGCCACAAGAAATAATCTATATTTGGATACTTAAAATAATTAGAGTAGCCAAGGATTTTAGACCCAAAGAAAAAGGTAACAGTGAGTCACAGCATGGTAAGTCCTGACCGAATCTCAGTACCTTAGAGTAATATGTCTCTTATCGCTGATTATCAGTTGTACGTAATGCTCTCTTCTAGCTTGAAGAGGAAAGAATGCTGTTCATCATAAAGGTGTGTTTTGTTTAGCACGTATTAGAAAATGTGGGCCGTCTTCTGACGAGCAACTGTGTTGATTTTCTTGGGCTTCTTCCTCTGATGGTGCGCTCTCAATGTGTGAAGGTTTTTAGCCACCAAGAAAATCTCTGACCTTTTAGCTACAAATATTTAGTACTGATAATTTCTTCCGAAAATGATTTAGGGAACTTGATCTGTACTGTGGTTTTACTAATCTCTTGTGCACATGTTGGTGGTCTGAATTAGCAGTGAGTCAGTAACCCTCGTCTGCCTTGTTTTTTCTGAGCGCTCAGTCAGCCGTCTGCGGACTAGACAGGACTGTAAGTGCGCTTTCTCAGGATCATCTTTGCTTCATTACCTTCCTTTTACATCAGGAGTCATTAATAAAACTGTATGTACAATATTGTCCCCCACCTTTAGTATATCTGCTCCGTTTTTTCCTACACTCATCTTAAGATTTAATGTTCTTTGTAAGTTAGGGCTAGAAAGCTGTAGTTTTGAGAATGCCCTTAGGTCACCTGTTCTCACACCTTGTCATGTGTCATCACTGTCTGGGGAGCCTCTTCACAAATGCCCTCTGCTCTGTCCCACCCAATCAGAATCTTCACAAATGGGAACTTGAAAGCTGGACTCCGCAGCTGCTGATGGCAGCCTGAAAGCTAATAAGGAAACAGTCCCGCAGCCTCACACTCACAGAGCAGAAGGGGAAATCTGACTCTTGTGGGTTCCCCCAAGGTACATCGACTTGCTAACATCTGATACGGGGCCTTGGAACAAAGGGAAAGAAGCCAGATTTAAACTTGGAGTATATTTATATCAAGATGAAATGCCTGTTTTGTGTGTTTGCCGTCCGTTGATACGTTAGGCAGCCATGTACCACCAGAAAAATGAGTTTGAAAGTCTTCATGGCCTGTCACTCCCCAGCAAATGAGAAGTTTAGCTGATCCTGATTTATAGAATTCTGACCTGAAGTTGTTAGACATGTATATGTACACGATATACACATAAACAAAAAAAGGGTCTGTTTCCATTACCAGCACTCAGATGACTCCTTTTGGTTTCAAAAGGCAAATAATAAGCATAATGCATTTTTAATTGAGATATCATACATAGACTATAATATACTTTTAAAGCCCATAATTTTTAATTGTTGAACTTCTTTTTAAAGTGTTATTACATCTGATGCTTGGTGTTTGAATTTGGAGCTAAGAACATAATTCAACTCAGTATCTTAATGGTTTAACTTCATTTGAATTAAAAACTGATGACATAAATATGTATCTTAATTGGCTGCTAATTATGAAAATAGATTAAGACCTATTTATGTCACTTTACTGGTCGTTTTTTCAAAAAGATTCCTAGACCTTTAAAAAAGCTTCTAAAAAGGCATATTTAAATTTTTTGCTTGTTTTCTTGAGTACTATGCTATTTATGTGTTACTCAATATATACTCAAGCCCTGTCTTAGGAAGTTAAAAAGATGAGATAACAAGGTCTACAAAAATTGTTCATCTGCGAATTGTTTGTGCCCCATATGTGCTATATGATGAGTCTTTTCATATACAACCCAGGGTCGCCAGTAGTGAGGTACCATATTTCAGTATTTGGAAAAGCATAGCCGCTTGAAGGGTAACGTCATTGCCACATTCAAAATGGACATAATGGGGAAAGTTAAAGCCGCCATCGTCAACCTATTTGCTTCTGAGTTAAAGGGACAGGAAGTCATATAGTTCTAAGGCAGGGACAGTGCACTAAAGAACTGGCCAACTGACTTAAACCTGTGAGCTTTCTATGCTGTGCATTAGATGTGGTTGCTCACGTATTCTCTTTAATTAAAATTTGGTTTCTGGAATGTGGATGGTGACATATAGTAATATGAGAAAATCAGGTATTAGAGTAGATGTGGGAAAACAAGGTCCCTACCAATTGCCAGCAATCTGTCTCTCTTTCTAACTTGTGCAAAATCCTTAAACACCATAAACGTCAAAACACTTCTTTCCACTCCTAAATAAAACCAATGTCATTTGTCTTCCTCTCCTGTTCTGTTTATGGTAATAAAGGCTGATTGAAAATTAAACCAAAGAGTTAAGAATAAAAGCGATCCAAGCTCACTCAATTGAGTTCCTATGATGCTAAAGCAGTGTTGTATTGGAGACCCTTTAACCAGGGAGCCAACGGTTAAATTGTTAATGTCCTGAAATCAGCCATGTTGGGAGTATTTATACTACATATGTCAGCAAATATTACTAATTAGGGCTTGTTTTCCCCCTAGAAAGCCAGTTTACCAGCATCCCACTGGCCAAAAGTGTTTTGAGATATGTAGCATATATGTCACACACACCCACACACACATATGCATACACACACTGTCTTAGAGGAACTCTGGAACTTAATTCCCACCCTGGCTCCATCACTTACTAGCTGTATGCCCTTGAGCAATTAACTCGTTGTCTTTGTGCCTGAGTTTTCTATAAAATGGGAATGTGGATCATAACAGTACCTACTTTACCAGATTGCTGTGGAGATCTGCATAAAGTATTTAGAACAGGGTCCCACACAGAAGGTGCTCAGTAAATGGTGGCTAATATCATTGCTGTTATGTAGCCTGAAGCAAGAAACCACACTTTAAATAATATTTTGAGCAACTGTACCTGATACATCATGCATCTTACTGGACACTATTTGCATCGTATCGAGCCCCTTGACCTCTGACTCACTGCATTTACTCAGTACTGCTACTGGAAAACCACGTGTGAATATGAAGTTACCTGTGCCCATTATTCTCTGCCTGGGACCACAAAGGTGGCATCTGTACACACCTACACACTCGCCTTCCTTTTCCCACTGTATCTTCCCTGCAAGGAAAAAACACAAGGCAGGAACAGCATCAGTGAAATGTGTTCCTGAGCCTACTTAGTTATGTGTGAAATGTTGCTTGTGGGTGATTATTTCTTAATCACTGTCTGTTACTCAAAGAATGGCTTCTCACAATCCTCCTAACGTATAATAATACAAGTCAAGATGATAAACACGTGCTTATTTCCTCTCCCTCTACTGCTCTAAAATTACATTTAAAAAGAAGAATAAAGATAAAATAAGTCCACAATATCAAAGGGAATGCAAGGGGATCAGTGGAAGACATCCAGAAAATTCAGAAGATGGAAGAAAACTGTCAAAAAAGAGTGAAGGAGGTTATACCGAGAACTGGTGAAGAAAATCTGCTCATACAACTCTGGGAAGATTGAGAGTTCAGATGTCAGTAATAATACAGTTATCTAGTGAAATATAGAGTTAAAAACAAGAAAATATATATAGGAATCCCCGCTACTCTCTGCCACACGCACACACACACAGAGGTTGCACACTTTGGATAAACTTGGAGAAGGAGCTAGGAAAGCTAGCTCAAAGAGTTCCTTTTCCCAAACAAGGCACTCTGCATGCAGCGGTTAACACCATCAGCTCCTAGCTAGCTCATCCTAAAATAAGGACTGCCAATTGCCAAGCCCTGCCCATGTTCACGGAGCACAGATTGGACTTTCTGACAGTTGCCTTTTCCTTAAATATTAGATGGTAATCTAGGATTGCTGGATAGTTGAAAAAAGTCTACAAAATGAAAGCCATTTTCTCAATGTAGGAGGAATCATACATCCCAGAATGAAGCAGGAGGAAAGAGAAATAACTTGGGGACACAAGACAACAGTAAAAGAGAAAGTGCAAGAAGTATTTTCAGTGAGATTTTAAAATATA
The DNA here is from genome assembly GCF_003676395.1 of Aethalodelphis obliquidens. NCBI lineage: Eukaryota > Metazoa > Chordata > Mammalia > Artiodactyla > Delphinidae > Aethalodelphis > Aethalodelphis obliquidens. Next base: position 4,654,119 of record NW_020837969.1, read on the forward strand.
ATATCCTTCAAAGAAGAACAGGATAGTATGAAAAAGGAGCAAGGTAGAGGAAAGAAAATCTTCAACAAAAAAGATAAAAAAAAAACATAGGGCAAATGAATTTCTCAATATAAATAGATACATTTCCCACAGTTTAACGTGTTCACTGATTTTGCTTCAGAGAGAAATAAAAAAAGACACATGTTCAGACGTTGTGAAGTTTCTAAACTGTTGGATAAGTTTCTAAATGCTCCCAAATAGAAGGAACATGTTGACATACAGGGAATGAGAATCAGGCTAGTGCCAGACCTTTCATCTACAAACACTGGATGCTGGAAAACGAGGAAGCAACCAGCACCTTCCTTTTTTTTTTTTTTTTCAGGAAAAATTAACACGATCAACATTAAACAATTATCAAGCAAGAGTAAGGGCTAAAATAAAGATCTCTATAGACATGTAAGATTCAGAACGTTTACTTTCCACCCATCCTGTCTTACGAAGTTACTTCAGGATATTCTCCAACAGAGTGAGCATAACATTTGGGAGGGAGATGTGGGTCCAAGGAAACAACGGCTTCCAGTTTGAGAGCTTAGTGATGGTAGTTGTACATGCTGACTGCATTTGAAAAAAATATGAGGCTAGAATAAAGTTGATTAGAAAAAGTGAGATAAAAAGCAAGAGAGGAAGAGGGGAGAGAAGGAGGAGAAAGTGAAAGAAGAGAGAGAAAGAGAAGCAGGTGGAGAAGAAAGAAGGAAGGGTGTGGAAGAGAGGGAGAGGGAGAGAGGGAGGGAGGAAATTAAGAGAAAGAAAAACTTCAGGAGAAAAAATACCTGGGAGAATCATAATACATAGAGAATATTTCCTGGCTCTACAGGTTATAATAATTGGAGCCTTCAGATAGGCTATGGGTAGGTGAAAAAAGAGACCACACACTTTGTGCCCTCCAAGTTCTCGACTGATTTTGTCAAGGATCTAGAAGTTGAGCTCAGGTGGGTGACTGATGCCGCTTCCTTTCATCCCTAACGGGCAGGCAGCTGCCAGTGGCACTCTCCACACAAAATAAGATTATGTCTAATGTGAGAAGCTTAATTTTGTTCTCTGCTGAAGCCCTTTCATATTCAGGATTTATATTACCATTTAGGAAGAAATGCCACATCTCCGAATGTGGTAAAAAGCAGAATCACTGCCCAAATGCCTTAAGCAGCACGTCTGCTTCCTATTTCACTGAATCCCCACATAACTATATCAATAGAACAAGGTAAGCACCGTTAATGATTTTCAACTATTAGAATAATGGTTTAAGCTTTAGCTCTTCCACAACACACACACAAACGCACCTTGAATGAACTTGTGGGCAGAGCTAGAGAAGCTAGTGTTAAGGTTGCAATCATCACTTCAAGTACTGGAATCCAACACAAAACTTAATCTGGTTAAAGACCAGACTGTGACTGTATACTTGTAGACATGCGTAACGGTAGAATTTAAATATAAATGATAGAAGGCAGGAGGCGGAAACGGGAAGAAAGATCACATAAAAGAGGGGGAGATATTTGTAATATTTTCATCTTACAAAGTGGAAAATCAGGAAATGAAACAAGAAACAAAGGTATAGATGTTTACGGGTAAGCAAGAAACAAAATCTACCACTATAGTGATTTAACTACAGTGAGAGGCATAAGTAGAATCTTTATCATCTAAACTTGATTAATCAGAGAAGAAGCATAATCATCACTCCCCCTTAATGATATGGAGTTTATCAGCAGGAGAGATCACTGAGCGATTTCTTATGAGGAGAGGAGATGGGAGATAAGAGGGTCACTGATGCTTCCATGATAAGCCTTTCTCTTCTAGAATTTTTAAAAATTTATATATATATATATATATATATATATAAAAATACATCAAAGCTTGTTAAAACTCACTTTATTTATATAAAACATGGTTCATAGGATCTGAGTTTCATAAGTGAAATCCACATTTGAGATCCCTGAGTCTAACTTTGTATTTTGTAGCTGAGTAAGCTGAGACTGAGAGAGAGGTGACTCATAACTTAGAGAGAAGGCCAAATAACTAGTTAGTGTCAGGAATGTGTCACTTGTCTCTGCTTCTGTCAATCAGGTTTATCCAAACAAGGGTGTAACCACTACAGTTAATTCTGTTCTTCAAGAAGCTGCTGTTTAATTTTTTTTCCTTCCTCAGCAAGAGCAGTCTGTAAGGTTCTCAAATCCTAGATAAGATATCATGCTCAATAACCTCAAATATATTGATGTAATTCTAAAGAAACTAGATCACATGTAAATGATAATCTCAAGTACCTAAATGCTTTAACAAAATACGTTTTGTCCAACACTCCATGTCCTTTTTAAATTACTAGGTGTCTTAGTTTGGGCTGCTAGAATGAAAAACCCTAGGCTGGGTGGCCTAAATGACAAACATCTATTTCTCACAGTTCTGGAGGCCGGAAGACCAAGATGAGGATGCTGGCAGGTCACGTACCTGGTGAGGGCCTCTTCCTGGTTTGCAGATGGCTGTCCCCTTGTTGTGTCCTCACCTGGCAGACAGACAACTCTTATAAGGGCGTCTCACTCTTAGAAGGGCTCCACCTTTATGACCTCGTCTAACCCTAATCACCTTCCAGAGGTTCTACCTCCTAATACCACCAGATTGGGAACTGGATTTCAATAGGTGAATTTGGAAATAGTGGGGAGACAGACATTCAGTCCCTAACACTAGGCTTCTAAAAATTTAACTTGTACACAAAATTTCAGACATGGGGGATAAGTTCACCGAATCCATGATTCTGATATTCTGAGGCACAGAGGACAAATCCCGTATTTTGAGCTGTGGCTATCAATCCTGAGGGCATTTAGTAAGGGTTATTATACATAGGGTAATATTTTTAAAATATATGTATCTTGTAAGACAATTTGTTTGAATTATCTGATACCCTTGACAGTTAAAATAATATGCAAAAAGCATGATAATACCTACCTCCTCCCCTAGATTCGGTTCATTTCATAAAAACATTTCAGTGGATGTAGCTTATCCAGTTGCCTCATTCAACCAGATGTTGGTATTGGAAAAGAACCACTAGTTGATATCATTCAATAAGATTCTCTAGCAGTCTATTGCCAACAAGATAATCCCCTGTTCAGTGGAGCATTCTGAAGCCAAATTACACAAGTCAACTAGAGTTCCTACGGCAGACTTATAAAATGGAGGGAAAGGAAGTCCCTGATATCACGGGTATAAAAAGCAGGAAGGGCAGAAACACAGTTATCTGATCATCTACAATTGTATGGAGATGCCCCCCACCCCCACCCCCACCCCCACGCCTCCCCTGGAGGGTCCTCAGTGTTCTCAGAGAAAACAGTCACTGAAAGAAGATGCAAACAGGGCTGTGCAGTGACATCCTAACTGGCTGTAGCGGAGTTTAGGCCTAACTAGCCTTTCTGAATTAATTCGAATCTCTAATTGTTTGGCTTGGAGAGCAACCAACTCTGCCAGGGCGCTCCCAGCTTCAGAGGTCTCCGTAAGGTTGGTTGAGGCCTTTACAGATTCTGCATCCCCCCCAGTCCCGCCTCCTTCCTCGTCCTCCCTGGGAGCTGTGTTTGGGCTGCCATCTTGGGATGCACACACATGTTCACGTTTGTTAGCACCCTGCCAGGCCTGCGGAGACCTTTCCACTACTTGCCCAGCCGCAGACATTTGCGCTTCTGATCCCTGTTAAGGATCAGAAGAATTAGAAGAATCGTAATGGCTTCTTTCCATGACTTGTTTGTACGTTACCCTTTGTCGACTTAAAAAAAAAACTAAAAAATGTACTATGTGAAGGCTGTGTTTATTCACTGTCTTACTGAGGCCGACAGCCCGGGAGACAGCCTCTCACCTCCGAAGCGGGGAGCCAGTATATATGTGATTTTAGTAAAGGGGGTGCGTGCAACCCAGAACTCATCTTGGTGGAAGGTTGCTGCTGGTCACGAGGAATGGGTATCTTAGTTAATGGCTTTAGTGCTTTTCTAAGCATGGGAAGAATCCAGGTTTGTAAAATATTTCTCCTAAAAATATCTAACTTTCTGAAGGCCTGATCTACCAGTTTTCCCAGAGCACAGAGGGCCTCATTCCTGACCTCCGCCCTGAACTCCTTTCAAGTTGTGTTAAAGGCCAGCAGCTGCAGTGGTGAATGACTCAATCCTCGTAGAGCCCGATGGTGAGCCACATTCTTTAGTTGGCAACTTGGAGAGGCTACACCTGAGCTACACTGGAAAGAGGATCAGCTGGAGTCAGGACACAGCAGTTCCTAGCAGAGGCGACTCCGGAACCCCACTTAGAAGGAGGGACAGGAATCCAATGGAGAACGGAGGCTCAGGCCCTTCTTGTAACTGAGTTTGCGTAGCGAGCACATGCGTTTCTGTTTTTATGTGGGTCTCCTTTGGGGGCTGCTGGAGAACAGGAGGGGGCTTCCTTCCAAACTCACCCTTGGGTACGGACCCTGGCTCACACTCAGCCCTGGGTTCTTAGGGTCTTCATCTCTGAACCGTGGGTTTCCACAACAGAACCCAAGAGGGTAAACGGGAAACTGGCTACTTTTAGTCCCCAAACCAACACCATCAGCAGGATCTCGGAGCTAACCAAAAATGCAGGTTCTCAGGCCCCGCCCCAGACCTACTGATGCAGAATCCGCATTTTCACAAGACTCTCACTGACACGTATGACTTTGGGATGTAGCAGCACCGAGCCAGAGGGCGCCAAGTCTCCTTCCAGAGGAGCCAGCCTGGTGAATCAGAAAGAACACACATTGGCATTTGGTAGCCCTAAACTGGAGTTTTTTTCTGCCACCACATTATCTATGTGCCATTGGAGAAATTCCTTGACTTGTCAGAACCTTTCTCACATCTGTCATGTTGGGTCTCTTAATATATGTACTGTTTATAAATTGTGAAGCACGTGCCACAGTGCCTGGCATACAATAGGAATGAGTATCTTTTAATTCCCCTCCCTCGCCTGCTCTCTCCTGCAGAACCAATATTCTGGGATTCTACGGATCTCAATTCCTGTCATAGACCTCACTTCTACTGCCATTGCCCCCAACTTAAGAAAATAAACGATCAAATCTGACAAAAGTCAGATCATATACTAAGAACTAAGAGCTATCAGTGGCAGCAAATGGAATTAATCCAGGATTTGATATGCAATATCCCTCAGAAATAAACACACGGGCGTCTCCCTCTCCTAGTGTCAGTTCAGCTAGAAACAATCAAGCTAACATTTCTGTTTTTCAGGTTATCAAGGTGATGCTGTTGCTTGGGGGCAAGATGTGCACACCCCTGGAGTGTTGTCTCAAAACAGGGCGACTGTTTACCTATTAAGAGTTTTTAGTCTTTCAAAGTAACCCTGAAGAAATCTGTTTATTCTAAAGAGTTGTTAGGGGAGTGAAATGTCTCCCAAGATATCTTTTTAAATGCTGTTCCATTGTATTTTGAGGTGATATGTTTTGTCTTTTACTGAATAGGTTATTATTCAGAAATGCTCACTTATCTTTACACTCTTCCTTTTGAATTCAACTACACTGTGACTTCTCTGTAAATCTTTTATGAACAAGGTCTCCGATGGGTCCTCTTTAATTGGTTAAGGATTATCAGCCGAGAACACTGTCAAAACTCTAGACAGCATTTCTTTCTAAAAAAATCATGCACAAAACTTTGCCTGGGATAAAGTGTCTGGATGCAGATAAAAACAAACTGCGCTCTTTGCCCACGAATTCTATTTGAACCTGGCTTGTCAAAACAAGGAGGGCTTTCAAGTGCTCCATTAGCAGTCGTATTCTTGAACAGCTTTGCTTTTTAAAACTGAATAGTTTGTGCCATGATTCCAACAAAACGGAAAGAAGGAAGGGGATTGTAGGCCTTTGCTTATAAAATACTCTTGTAGCTATCCTTTCATGGTAGACCAACAGGAGGTACAAAATGCAAACGCCTCTGAAGGGTTTCCTTCTGTCATCTTACAAATCTAGACAGCAATTTCATTATCCAGTGTGAAGGAATAAACATAAACACACACAGACATCCACCTGCCACATGGACACCATTTCCTTTTTTTTTCCCTGTTAGGTTATTGTCTACCCCAGAGAATTCATGCTTGACTATGTATTGGCCCAGTTCAAAATCTTCCCTCACCTTCTTCCTTCCTTTCTTACCTGAAACTTGTGAAACATCTTCCCAATCTTTTCCCTATTCATATCACAACATGCACAAATGTCTCCTAGGCTTTTCTGTGTACACCTTTGGAGAGCCCCAATAACTAAGATGACTATTACTACGTTTGTAATTAAACGTATTTCTAAATACTGTATTTGGAACTTCCCTGGCGGTCCAGTGGTTAAGACTCTGTGCTTCCACTTCAGGGGGCCTGGGGTTCGAGACCGGGTGAGGGAACTAAGATCTCGCATGCCGCAAGGCATGGCCAGAAAATGAAAACAAAACCTAATAAGTAAATTAAATAAATAAATAAATAAATAAATACTGTATTAAACTTAGAAGTGGTACTACAGTCAATGTCAGTATGTTTAATTCTAAATTTTCTATGTTATCATACTTCTGCATTAACTGAGTTATTTTACATCACTTTTTAAATCATTTAAAAATAAAACTGGATCACTAATCATTAGAGAAATGCAAGTCAAAACTACAGTGAGGTACCACCTCACACCGGTCAGAATGGCCATCATTAAAAGGTCTACAAATAACAAACGCTGGAGAGATTGTGGAGCATGTAAGTTGGTGCAGCCACTGTGGAAAACAGTCTGGAGGTTCCTCAGAAAACTAAAAATAGAATTACCATATGATCCAGCAATCCCACTCCTGGGAATATACCTGGACAAAACTATAGTTTAAAAAGATACATGCACCCCTATGTTCATAGCAGCATGGTCACAATGGCCAAAACATGGAAACAACCTAAATGTCCGTTGACAGATGAATGGATAAAGAAGACGTGGTACATATACACAGTGGAACACTACTCAGCCATAAAAACAAACAAAATAATGCCACTTGCAGCAACACGGATGCACCTAGAGATTATCATACTAAGTGAAGTAAGTCAGAAAGAGAAAAACAAATACCATACGATATCACTTATATGTGGAATCTAAAATATGACACAAATGAACGTATCTACAAAAGAGAAACAGACTCATAGACATAGAGAACAGACTTGTGGTTGCCTGGATGGGGTGTGGTGGGAGGGAGAGGGAAGGACTGGGAGGTTGGGATTAGCAGATGCAAACTATTATATAGAGAATGGATAAACAACAGGGTCCTACTGTAGAGCATAGGGAACTATATTCAATATCCTGTGATCAACTTTAATGGAAAAGAATATGAAAAAAATGTAAAAAAAAATAGTATTAGCATTCAAAGCCAAGATTAAACTGAAAATGAAAACATGTGCAATATTCTGCCTGATACCATAAGTTGAACTCTGGGAAAACAAGCTGATTCTACTGTTACTATAAATTAAACATCATTAAGAAGATACATTTCCTGCCAAGGTCTTCATAGCAGGCATTCCAAACCTAATACTACATCAGCAAATTTTTGATTATTACTTTTGGCTTACATTCTATTGGGTATAACATCCCTCTGCTTTTAGGAGACGTAAAATTTTTGCCAGCTTTGAGAAGTTGCTTTGGATTGGCATAACTCATAATCAAAACTAAACTATATTAGTCTTTATGCCTTAATATACCTTACTTTGGATTTGCAATGCATTTCAAGATGTCCTTATGTCCATTGTTCTTAGATTTTAGAAAAACCATTCACAGCCATTTGTATATTCAGGAAATTCATGAATCCCAGCACATGCAGAGCTCTGTTTTCCCAAAACCTGCTTTCATTTTGGCAACTCCCGGTCAGCAGTCAGTAGGAAGGGCTTTCCCACCACTCATCCTGCACCAGAGAGAAATTTTCTGCAGGGAACGGGACCAGAGCTGTCCACTCCACACAGACGCCTTGCTGGGAGTCCCTTCCCTTCTTTTGAGATTCTGATCTGCTTTGGGAGAAGGGCTCAAAGGGTCAGGGGTAGTTGAAAGAACTTGCACAGGGGACAATTTTTATATTATCTCTTTCACCTGGGAGATTTTTCATAAGCCTGCTCAGAACCTCTCTGCTTGGTATGCAATACAGAAATAATGGGGTAAGTCTCCTAAATTGAATTGAACTGACCATGGATTTGAAGCTGCTGCCTTTCCCACTGAGTTAAAGCCAAACAGAGTTGCCTCCCCCGGCTAAGCTTTGATCAGTAGTTCAGTACTTCCCTCTTCCTGACTCAAATGCATCCAGTCCCCAGCCCTGGTTTTATGAAATGTTCTTGTTCACTTCACTGGAAATGCTTTAACTGTGGCACCTGCTGGCTGTGAAAGTGATTAGGATTTCAGGGGACCAGAGCGTTTCATTTCTACTAAGCCACACCACGAACCGTAAATTAACACAGGATTATGCCTCAGCATTTACTCTGCAGGCTTGTTTCGAACTGAAAAGGAAAGGGAACTGAAAGGATGAAGAAAAAAAGCAAATGATCAGATGCAAAGTGAACAGTTGTATGAGACCTGACCGTGTGTATTAGCATAAGAGCTTCCTTAGGAGGAAACTAAGAAGCCGACGCTGTGTTACTCCGTTTCTACTGATAAGCATCATCCCTCCTCTCAAGGCCTGACTCACTTTACATATGGAAAATGTCTTACCCTCTGCCAGGATGTATATGAGTCATTTTTTTTTTTTTTTGCGGTACGCGGGCCTCTCACTGCCGTGGCCTCTCGCGTTGCGGAGCACAGGCTCCGGGCACGCAGGCTCAGCGATCATGGCTCACGGGCCCAGCCGCTCCGCGGCATGTGGGATCTTCCCGGACCGGGGCACGAACCCGCGTCCCCTGCATCGGCAGGCGGACTCTCAACCACTGCGCCACCAGGGAAGCCCTAACTTCTGTTTTAAACCACTAAGTTTTGTGTTGATTTCTTACACGGCAATAGATAAGCAACTGTCATCTAAGTCAAAAGACAAGATCTTGCAAATGGAATACCTAAGAAACACATCTTAATACAAAGTTGATTTTTTTTTTTTAAAACATCTTTATTGGAGTATAATTGCTTTACAATGGTGTGTTAGTTTCTGCTGTATAACAAAGTGAATCAGCTATACATATACGTATATCCCCATATATCCTCTCTCTTGCGTCTCTCTCCCACCCTCCCTATTCCACCCCTCTAAGTGGTCACAGAGCACTGAGGTGATCTCCCTGTGCCATGCAGCTGCTTCCCACTAGCTATCTATTTTACATTTGGTAGTGTATATATGTCCATGCCACTCTCTCACTTCATCCCAGCTTACCCTTCACCCTCCTTGTGTCCTCAAGTCCATTCTCTACATGTGTCTTTATTCCTGTACTGCCCCTAGGTTCTTCAGAACCATTTTTTTTTTTTGAGTCCATATATATGGGTTAGGATATAATATTTGTTTTTCTTTTTCTGACTTATTTTACTCCGTATGACAGACTCTAGGTCCATCCACCTCACTACAAATAACTCAATTTAGTTTCGTTTTATGGCTGAGTAATATCCCACTGTATATATGTGCCACATCTTCTTTATCCATTCAGCTGTCAATGGACACTTAGGTTGCTTCCATGTCCTGGCTATTGTAAATAGTGCTGCAATGAACATTGTGGTACATGTATCTTTTTGAAGTATGGTTTTCTCAGGGTATATGCCCAGTAGTGGGATTGCTGGATCGTATGGTAGTTCTATTTATAGTTTTGTAAGGAACCTCCATACTGTTCTCCATAGTGGCTGTATCAATTTACATTCCCACCAACAGTGCAAGAGGATTCCCTTTTCTCCACACCCTCTCCAGCATTTATTGTTTCTAGATTTTTTGATGATGGCCATTCTGACCGGTGTGAGGTGATACCTCATTGTAGTTTTGATTTGCATTTCTCTAATGATTAGTGATGTTGAGCATCCTTTCATGTGTTTGTTGGCAATCTGTATATCTTCTTTGGAGAAATGTCTATTTAGGTCTTCTGCCCATTTATGGATTGGGTTGTTTGTCTTTTTGATATGGAGCTGCATGTATTGCTTGTAAATTTTGGAGATTAATTCTTTGTCAGTTGCTTCATTTGCAAATATTTTCTCCCATTCTGAGGGTTGTCTTTTGGTCTTGTTTATGGTTTCCTTTGCTGTGCAAAAGCTTTGACGTTTCATTAGGTCCCATTTGTTTATTTTTGTTTTTATTTCCATTTCTCTAGGAGGTGGGTCAAAAAGGATCTTGCTGTGATGTATGTCATAGAGTGTCTGCCTATGTTTTCCTCTATGAGTTTTATAGTGTCTGGCCTTACATTTAGGTCTTTAATCCATTTTGAGTTTATTTTTGTGTATGGTGTTAGGGAGTGTTCTAATTTCATTCTTTTACATGTAGCTGTCCAGTTTTCCCAGCACCACTTATTGAAAAGGCTTTCTTTTCTCCTTTGTATATTCTTGCCTCCTTTATCAAAAATAAGGTGACCATATGTGCATGGGTTTATCTCTAGGTTTTCTATCCTGTTCCATTGATCTATATTTCTGTTTTTGTGCCAGTACCATACTGTCTTGATTACTGTAGCTTTGTAGTATAGTCTGAAGTTAGGAAGCCTGACTCCTCCAGCTCCGTTTTTCTTTCTCAAGATTGCTTTGGCTATTCGGGGTCTTTTGTGTTTCCATACAAATTGTGAAATTTTTTTGTTCTAGTTATGTGAAAAATGCCATTGGTAGTATGATAGGGATTGCACTGAATCTGTAGATTGCTTTGGGTAGTATAGTCATTTTCACAATGTTGATTCCTCCAATCCAAGAACATGGTATATCTCTCCATCTGTTTGCATCATCTTTAATTTTTTTCAACAGTGTCTTATAGTTTTCTGCATACAGGTCTTTTGTCTCCTTGGGTAGGTTTATCCCTAGGTATTTTATTCTTTTTGTTGCAATGGTAAATGGGAGTGTTTCCTTAACGTCTCTTTCAGATTTTTCATCATTAGTGTATAGGAATGCAAGAGATTTCTGTGCATTAATTTTGTATCCTGCTACTCTACGAAATTCATTGATTAGCTCTAGTAGTTTTCTGGTAGCATCTTTATGATTCTCTATGTATAGTATAATGTCATCTGCAAACAGTAACAGCTTTACTTCTTCTTTTCCAATTTGGATTCCTTTTATTTCTTTTTCTTCTCTCACCGCTGTGGCTAAAACTTCCAAAACTATGTTGAATAATAGTGGTGAGAGTGGACAACCTTGTCTTGTTTCTGATCTTAGAGGAAATGGTTTCAGTTTTTCACCATTGACAACGATGTTGGCTGTGGGTCTGTCATATATGGCCTTTATTATGTTGAGGTAAGTTCCCTGTATGCCTACTTTCTGGAGGGTTTTATCATAAATGGGTGTACAGCAGTTAATTTCTTAGCCACATACCTTTAAAGTTAAAATTTTAAAGGAAGTTAACTGAAGAAAAATTAACATTGAACTTGCTAAATTTTTTCTCATTTATTGCATACAAATGGCCATATTTTATTCCCATAGGGAACAGGATGAATGTAACCTTTTTGAACTCCTACCTTCCACCAGGCACTGTCCTAGGCCATGGACATGCAATGGTAAGTCAAAACAGATCATGACCCTGCCCTCTTGGAGCTTACTGTCAAATGGAGAAGAAAGACAGCAATCAAATAATTCCACTACACAATCTGGAATAGGTGTGTCACAGTAATTACATATAGTGCTCTGATAACTATAGCAGGAAGATCTGACCTAGCATTGACGACAGCTAAGTGTCCCCCAAAAACATGATACTTAAGTAATGGTGAGTCAGAGTTAATTAGGTAACATGGGGTGGTGAGTCAGAGTTAATTAGGTAACATGGGGTGGGCATGCTGAGCACATAATTTTCCAGCTTTGGTGTGTACAGTACATTTGAGGAGCTGGAGACAAAGACGATGGTGCAAGATGCAGCCTGAGATCACAGGGCTTGGTAAACTGTCTTACTGCTTATAAATTTTTATCTGAGGAGTCACTGAAGTATTATAAGCAAGTGGCATTGGAACAGAGAAGGGTCTTGGCTTTAATGTTATCTGATTCACATTTTGAAAAATCATTTTGCAGCGTGGAACAAATGATTGCTGGAAAGCAGGATGCCGTTATACAGAATGAAAAAGGAAAAGGGCTGGTGATAACAAACATTGGGGAAATAAAAACAAAATCTTCTTGCATCCCAGAAATCACCTTCACAAAGGTGACAGAGAAATAAAATCCTTTTCTTGTTGAATAAGCATTAAACCAGAACATGATTCGCATCTCAGGCAACCCGCTAAGAGGTTGCAAAGACGGAAAGAGATCTCCCCCTGTGCACAGCTGTGGAGCAGTTCTGTGCACCAGCCAACAATCCTGGGAGAACAGGAAGCCCTGCACAGCTAACCAATCCCAGGGGGAGATTCCCACTACATGGAAGATGGCAAAGATAGTCACAATGCTGGTCACCAGGAACAGAAGAGCAAACGCTCTGCCTGCTGCCTCTTCGTGGTGCCGAAGCAGGGCAATTCGCCTACATGCACCCCGTCCTGATGCAGTGGAGGACGCCGTCCCCTCCCCGTGGAGGACAGACATAACAGCAGAGTTGGCCAGGTGCCACATGACACACTCGCTTCAGGTGAAGACCATAGAGCACTTACTGAACCTGAAGCAAAGAAAGATATTCCCACACAAGATGACAAGCCCAGTATGATTTGTGTGGGCTCCTTACCTCTTGGTAAGAAAGTGTTCCAAGCCCAAGGCCACTCCTATGCTGCTGAGGGAAGCTTGTTAAGACTGTGCGTGAGACCAACTTTCCCAACAGTAGCCAGGCAGATACAACACATCACATACATGCTCTTGAGATAAACAACTAGTCCTCAAGTAAGAGGACTTGACAGCACCGTTGGTCACACATGTTCACCCCAACTTTACCTGGTAACTGGGGTGGGGTGACTATTTACGCTAGTAAATTGGCTTTATCCAGAGGAAAACAAACTTCTCATATCTTTTTTGACTGGAGGTGGTTTTGAACTTGAAGCAGGATGCCCATAAACTTAGGCTCCTACCCTCCCACACAGACTGGGGGTCACAGGTGCTATCTCTCTAGATGTTACGTTTCAAAGAGACAGTTGCCAGGTCCTTGGGAAAAACATTTCTGGGTCACTAAGCTGACAAAAGTTCTACCAAGTCTTCAAGAAAATGTATATACATTTCAAAGAGAGGAGAAAGTACTTAGAATTTTTCTAAAGTAAATGCTCTGAGAAAAAGGAGGAGAAAAATATCTCGTATTTCCAACAGGGAGAATTAAGCCTCTTAATTTGTTTTTCCCCTTAGCCTGTCCAAGGGAAGATAGAATGTATTTCAGAAAGAATGGAGTGTTGAGAAATGAATACCTTCCATTAAATTTAGGGTCACAGAAGTCATTGGTGACTTTCACGAAGACGGTTACTAGGATGTCCTTAAAGCAGAAGCCAGATGGAGCGAGTTAAAGATGACTGTCGGTGAGGGGAAAGAAAGAGTAAGAATAATAGGCTTCAATTTAATGAAGCTGCCTGTGAGGAGAGGGAGGGAAGCCATACCTGGAGGGGAGTCAGGCAAGTCAGAGGTTGCTGCTTTTCCTTCAGATGGAAGGTGGCTGAGCAGGTTGAAAGCCAACGAGGAGGCTCTAGTAGAAAGGGAAAAGGGGAAATTCAGGGTAGAGAAGCAATAATTCACGGCGTAAGATTCCTGGGGAAGTAAGGAGGATAGGATTCAAATCTAGGGTAGAAGGATTGAAAGCTTGGCAAATGAGGAGAGTTTGGGTACACGGAGACAGCTCTAAATTCTAGAAAGCAGTTAGAATTTTGACGAACAACTTTTTAAAGAGATACAGATTTTGTTATATTTTTGTTTGAAGGCTAGATTAGTTCTGGAGAAAACAGCGTTTAGTCCCATATGAGTGCAAGGGAGAGACGGTCCCAGTGGAACAACTGTACTTACAGAAGTGTGAGGCCAGGGACAGAGGCAGCAAGCTGGTATCCTAGGGGAAGGAGGAGCTTTCCAGAGCCCAAGGACACCAGGCTCAGATCCGACAGTGGAGGAGGGCCCTGCTGGGAGCTTTAAACCTGCCCAGGCAGCCACAGCAGGACACACGGGCAGGCACCGAGGCGGGGAGGGAAGCTGAGGAACACCTGAGTCTCTCCTGCTGCCTTCCCAGGTCCCGCCGCGGCTTCCTGTGGGCAGGACACAGCCGAGATCAAGGGAGGGGTCAGCCTCCCAGGCCTCAGAGCTGAGTAGAGAACAGGAAGCGGAGGTGGAAAGTTGAGGATCTGAATTCTCATTCCATCTTTAACCTTGAATGGTCTTGAATTTTGTATCTGTCTCCTCTTGACACACCTGCAGATGAGGCACCGTTCAAACGCAGGAGAGAGAAGGTGCCGAGCCCAGAATGCTCCACGGGTGACACTCGCCTGGGTTTGCTGTTGCTCCACTTCTCAGCTTTCTCTTCTTGTTTCTCCACCTTGAATGTCTGCCTTCCTCCGAGCTCGGTTCTGGGTCCTGTCACCCTCTTCCATGCTCCTCCTAGGCTGCTGTCCTGCTGTCTCATCCACTCCCATGGCTCCAAGTCTTGGCTACAATGTGATCACTCCCAAATCTGTTTCTCCCGGCATCTCACCTCCCCCCGACCCTCTCCCTCTCCCTCTCTCTCCCCTCGTCCAATGCCACCCCCCACAACTTGGACTCATGGCTTGACGTGCCTCCTGGAAAGCTCTACTGGGACGCCCTACAATCATCTCAAACTCATCAGGTACAAATGGAACTCCTTTTTCTCACCAAACATGTTCCTCCTACCACGTTTCCCATCTCAGGGGTTGACAACACCATCCATCCAATCCTTCAAGACCTCGACACTCTTGTCTGTCACCACACAATGAGTCACTCACATTTACCTCCTGAATGTTTCAAATCCATATATTTCTCGCCATCCTCACCAGCAGCTCCTCAGCTTGGCCACCACTTTCTCTCATGGCGACTATTCCAACCAGGCACCTAACTGATCTTCTAGCCTCAGTTCATGGCTCTTCTCTGATCCATTCTCTAAACTCCCCAGCAATCTTCTGATAACTCAAATGTGATGACACATGTAATTCTCAGGTAATTACACTGGTGCTAGCATAGAGGGCTAATCTTTAACATGGTTTAAAAACATGTTATAAGGGGCTTCCCTGGTGGCTCAGTGATTAAGAATCCGCCTGCCAATGCAGGGGACACGGGTTCGAGCCCTGGTCCGGGAAGATCCCACATGCCACGGAGCAACTAAGCCCGTGCGCCACAACTACTGAGCCTGTGCTCTAGAGCCTGCGAGCCACAACTACTGAGCCTGCGTGCTGCAACTACTGAAGCCCATGCGCCTAGAGGCCGTGCTCTGCAACAACAGAAGCCACCGCAATGAGAAGCCTGTGCGCCGCAAGAAGAGAAGCCCCCGCTCGCCGCAACTAGAGAAAAGCCTGTGCACAGCAACGAAGACCCAACGTGGCCATAAATAAATAAATTCATTAAAAAAACAAACAAACAAACGTGTTATGATATGGTCACTTCTGACATCACCAAGCCTATTTTTCACAAGTCCCCACTCCTCACACGCTGTCTCCAACCAGACCCCCTTCTTCACCAGGATAACTCCTCTGCCTCTCCTCCTTCTACTGTAAAGTCATCACTTCTTACAGGGTGCTTTCCCTCACTATTTTAGTGTCCCTCTTAAGGGCTCACCACCCCCATCATAACATTTATCACATGAAATTGTTATTGCCTATAACTGTCCTTCCTTAATGATAAGGCAGAACTATTTCTGCGTTAAGTATTCTCTCCCCAGTTTCACGCGTAATGCTTTAACCTGAGTAGGAAATCAATAGATATTTTCATATAAAAGAAAGAAGGAAGGAAGTAATAAAACTCTTCCATGGAACAATGTTGGAATTGGTCATAAGGGAATTTTGTAAAAGTATAGGATGCTACAGTAGCTAAGGTGGCCGATGAGGGTGGTTTAAAGTTTGAAGGGTAGGGAAGGCAGGCTTCTTAGCTACTCGTGGTGGTACCTGTAGGCACACAGATCTTGTTCTCTTAAGCTTGAAGTTAGAGGTAGAATTAATTACATGAAAACTTCCACAATAACAACATTTATTAGTGACAAAAAATGGTCTCTGTTGATATTGGTACGTGACAATTAAGTAGTAAGACGCGGCAGGCTGTGACTGAGTCTGCAATAAGCCATGTTTGGGTGTTTTGCACAAGTGTGATAACAGGGTGTCATCTTGACAGTAGGTAGGATCCTGAACCCAGTCTACAAAATATTAAATTGCAAATTTTCCTGTGAAAATCTTTTTCCTAGATTCTTTCCCTTTAAATGCTTTAGTATCAAAGTAGAAAACAAAATAAGGGAATTTTGAACATTAAAAAAAATTTAACTTCTGGACTTTGATGAACCAATTTTAGGATCTAACTACATCCCTCCTTACTCGGCCAGGTCAGAAGCAGCAAAGGTGGGATGGAGCGAAAGTGCCCACTGCTGCTTTCTGCCACCTTTCAAGAAGGGCATTTCTTTCTTTTTTTAAAGATTTATTTTTATTATTTATTTTATTTTTGGCTGCATCGGGTCTTGGTTGAGGCATGCGGGATCTTCAGTTGCAGCACGCAGGCTTCTCTAGTTGTGGCATGCGGGTTTTCTCTCTAGTTGTGGCACATGGGCTCCAGAGCGCGTGGGCTCTGTAGTTTGCAGCATGCGGGCTCTCTCGTTGAGGCACGCGAGCTCAGTAGTGATGGCGCACGAGCTTAGTTGCCCGGCGGCATGTGGCATCTTAGTTCCCTGACCAGGGATAGAACTCGCGTCTCCTGCATTGTAAGGCGGATTCTTTACCACTGGACCACCAGGGAAGTCCCAAGAAGGGCATTTCTTCATACGATGGCTGCTAGCCCCGTGGATATTTAGAAATTTTCTCTCCCATGAGAGAACACCCTTCAACTTTTGGAACCGCATATCCAGCATATTGGTAAGGTGGGTAGATGTTCTTAAGTCAGGGACTTACTGTCCAGAGACAGACAGACAAACAGAGGAAGTCAAAATATCTTGTGGGGCTTGTCCTTGGAAAAATAATTATACCTTCAAAGATTCACTTTTTTGATATGACATAAATAGGAACAATATATTCATCAAGTCAGATATTTTTCTGTCTTCCCTGCAGGGAAATTTCTGTAATCAGCATGCTTGTTTTGTTCTAATATGTAGGAATCTTTGCTTCACGGCATAAGGAAGATGGGGGTGTGTGAATATCACGGTGTTAAGATTTTGCCTGGGCCCATTTTGCTCCCTGATTAACTTTGTGGCCAAGTGACATTGCTTTCTACTAGATTAATTTGGAAATCACTGTCCCTTCTTACAGTTGAAATCACTTTCCTGCAACTTTTGCTCTTTTAGACCAAAGTACTAGATTTATGCCTTAACTCAGCTGAATTTATTGGACAGTAGGCGAGCATGCAGTGTCTTACTTGCAGATTGGGGCAAGGGGTCTGTCACATCTTTCTTTCCTACGAGTTCCATTCAAGTTAGCTATGAAAGCACATTATGCCACTGAACACCAGATGTGGCAGGTTCTTACGGCTTTGTGAACAGGTTTGCCATTTTTGTTTGGGCTGCTGAGTCAGGAAATTGACATTCCACTGTTGTGGTTTTAAAAGTATTTGCTGTGACTTCATTTTTTTCTCCCCTCTGACAGCTGAAGCAGAAAGGTGGATCAGCTTCCTTGATTCCAATGATCTTCCCTGTAGTATACTGCTGATACGCTACTGTGTCAGATGAGTTATGTGAAGTAGAAGAAAATGTCACCTGGTAAATGTGACAGTGTTTGAGGGAGGCCTTGAAAGATATTTCTTGTCATTGATGGGTCTCCAAGAAATGTTTTTTTTAAGGACAGGTAGAATTCTTTTGAAATATTTGAATTGGATTTTTTTTTTCTGCCGAATTGGCTGAAAGATTACCATGCAAATGCCAACTTTTGTTTTTAAAAGAGACATAAATTGAGAAAGTCAGTGTAATATTCTACTTGCTTTCATTCCACACTGAGAGTTATTGGAAGGTGTTCTTCAGGGCACTTGAATCCTTCTCTGTTTTTTCTTATTGTCATACAGTAGATCACATCTCAGAAAGACCAGGTTCTCACTGCCACATGGAGAGAGATTTGAGACAATGACGGGATAATATCTGGTGACAATGTACGTCTTCATGTTTACAGGTTTTGTGTTGTGAATTGGTGAACGAAGGCTTAAGTACCTGTGACACTTTCAAAGCCTTTTTTTTGCGGTACGCGGGCCTCTCACTGTTGTGGCCTCTCCTGTTGCGGAGCACAGGCTCCGGACGCACAGGCTCAGCGGCCATGGCTCACGGGCCCAGCCGCTCCGCGGCATGTGGGATCTTCCCGGACCGGGGCACGAACCCGTGTCTCCTGCATCGGCAGGCAGACTCTCAACCACTGCGCCACCAGGGAAGCCCTCAAAGCCTTTTGATTACAGAGAACTGCCTGCAGTTTCTGGCCATCTGGTGAAGTTGAGTTTAGTTTTCTTTTAATTCAGTATTTGTTTCATAATAGCTTATTATTATTTTTTAAGTGTACAAGGTTTCCTGATAAATCACCTTTATCTTTTTACCACATTGAGAGAATCTGAATCACAGTTAAAATATAAAATGCTCGGGCTTCCCTGGTGGTGCCTTTACTGGAGCCAAGAAGAGACCGGATGTAAGTTTATTGCCTTAGATTTAATGAACAGAAACTGGGATATGAAACTGGATGAGAAGGAAACCAATGGTACTTCTGTTAGCATTAGAAACATACCTGAAAGAAACATAACATAGATAAATAGGGAGAAGAAGGAAAGCTTGCCCAGCAATGAAGAAAGACTTGCCAATGCTAAGTAACTTTTTCTGTATGTGGTAGCTGACATCTCCTCTTAAATACACCCTTTTCTGTCCTTCACAGCACACCTCAGGCTCTGAGTAACCAGGTTTGATCTGCAAGATGAATTAGGAAAACCTTAGGGACACAGAGGGAAACAGACGGTAATCTACAGGGAGATGAATCACCCGTCCAACTTGAAAATGCCTGGCTCCATCCTAGGTCAACTCCTGTGCTAATAGCATTTGTTTGCTACCTGATTTATCCTCCGGGAAATCTACTTCTGCAGAATATGTGAAAAGAGCAAGAATTTAGGAAGGGTGGAGGCAGGTGGATGAATGGGAATATGATTTGTATTAGAAATAATACCAGAAACAAAAAGATACATGTATTCTTTTGGAGTTGATGAGTTGATATATTTCCTGGGAACATTTACTAGAATCCTGCCCTGGTTCAGAAAGATTGACTAATCCAAAACTTGATGTGGCTCAAATAATCTGAAATTTGATACAACTCACGTTTTACGGGACCCAACCCAAACATGAAATAGAAAAATTTGATTTATTTTCTGAAATTGCGCTTATAAAATTAATATTTGCTTTGAAAAAGTGAGACTCCATATTCCTGCATTCACTCTATGCCCTTATCATTCTTTCTGTGGATTTATCAGACCAAAATACACACAACATATGTGTGTACATTTGTGGTACATGGCTGCATGCAAACATCACACAGAGGTTGCTGGAAGCTGAGTGATTAGCAGGAGAGGAGGCTGAAAGGAAGATGGTTTATGAACTGGGTGAACTGCTAAGATATCCAAGAGTGGCCAGGAATGACGCTATACTCAGGAAAAAAATGAAAACCAAGGAACAAATGAAGAGAAGCAATATAATGAGAAAGAGGAAACCAGAGTAACTTTGAGTAGAAGGATGAGAGGGCCTTCTTCCTCTTTAGCCAAGCCATAATTCTACCTGGGATCTACAAGTTTCGAGAAAATGACTTTGCCAGCACACTGCTGAGAACAGTTGACAACTACCAAGAAACCTATGGATGGAGAGAGATATGAACAGCACAGCACCCAGTTGGAGCCGAGAGAGTAAAACAACGGATCCACTCATCCTTTGGTTCTTTCTTGATTT
This sequence comes from Aethalodelphis obliquidens, assembly GCF_003676395.1. Taxonomy (NCBI): domain Eukaryota; kingdom Metazoa; phylum Chordata; class Mammalia; order Artiodactyla; family Delphinidae; genus Aethalodelphis; species Aethalodelphis obliquidens. Next base: position 4,674,251 of record NW_020837969.1, read on the forward strand.
TTCTATCTCAGACACTATTCTATGTCCAGGAGACAGAGCTGTGAAGAAACAGACAAGGATCCTCCCCAGTGAATCTCATGTAGGCAAGGGTGTAGGGGAGGATTGGGGAGGGAGTTATCAATAAACAAACCCAACAATGAGATCCTCTCAGACTGACGGGTAGGGCCTGGGTGCAGATCTAGGTTGGCTGATCACAGGTCTTCCCTGAGGTGGTAACTTTGAAGCAAGGTCTGAATGTTGGGTGGAGCCAGGCATGGAAGATATGGGGTTGGATATTTTGCAGTGAATATTAGTTACCAAAATTGGCCCATAATTATCCTGGTCATCTCTAATACATACAGAGTTGCAAAATGACATCCTACTAAAAGCATTTCTGACAGTTCTGGCAACTTCCATGTAAATGTTGCATTAAATATAATGCAGTATATGCCCTAGTCATTCTTTGACTTTTTAAAAATAAAATCCATCCAGTTCCCTCTCATACTCAGGCATATGTCTCCTGTTAAGATAATCATCTTCCCTTCTGATCTTCCAGTATTAATTACGGCTCCTTTCAATGTTGGCGCTCTCAAGGTTAATTTGCAAAAACAAAAACATGTTTGGGCTACGTAGAAAGTTTTCTTTAGAAAAAGATTATACTAAACGTTTGTCTTGGCAGGAACAAGTATTTTTTTTTGCCTGTGATTCAAAACTATCTGTGTTATTTCGTACCTGCTTTCAAGTAGCCGAGCTACATCTTACGTGATAACCAAAATGCTATATTTCTGCTCGTGACTATTTACATATTGGCAAATTTCCCTGTAATGACATCTCTTCATGTCTTAAGAGCAGGGGTGCTGCCTGGCTTGGCTTCGGGCTGTCTTTCCAAGGATGTGTGCGCAGTGAACAGACTTGGAAGACGGCAGAGAGCTCTCTCTGCAGCAAAGGCAGGTCTGAGTACTGTCCAGCGTCATAAAGGTAACGTCTTCCTCTGGGCAAAGGTCAGGCAGGCTTACTGCTCATTATAAAGGATTTGGGTTCCTTTCCATTATGCAATTGACTACCTATGCAGGCAACACCTGCCTTCTTCATGGCACCTGGTGGGATTCAGGATTCAGAGAAATGGTGCAAATACAGATTCTCTGGCCACTGCTGCATCTGTGGGTAGTGAAGTCCTTTGTTTCTGACCTGGGAGTTTCATGTCTTCTTCCAGCATTCATAAATCTGTTAGGCACACTCGTTGACTTGTATTCAGATAAAGTCTTAGACGCTTCACAATTCTTGACAACCAACGTGTTAAGCATCTTTAATCTCAAACATGGTATATAATGAATGATAAAATACAGTTCACAATAGACCACTGATAGAAGTATAAACAGATTCCCCTGAAGGTATGTCTGAGGGACAGATAATTCCGGCTGGAGAACATATGGGAAGTTTTAGAAATTAGAATTCAGTGGAGCGCTTGGGGAAGGGCAGGGCTTTTTCAACCGTTGGAATAACAGGGAAGTGCATTCCTAGCAGTGGGAATAGTTTGTGTAAAGTCTAAGAGCATGTTTGCCAATGAGAGACTGGTTACAGTGGGAGTAGGGCCATCGGGAGAGAATAAGGAGAAATAAGCCTGGAAAAAAAATAAGTATCCAAATTTGGGGGGACTCTGAATTCTGTGTAATTTTTGCTTTTCTTCTTCATTAGAATCATGGAGGATTTTTTTTTTTTTTACAAGAAAGTTTCACACTTTGTACTTTGCATTGAAGAACTGGCTTTGGTACTGGAAAACAACAACACTTAATAAGATAATTTCTAGTCTTCCAAAACGAGGGTTGGCATTGTCTTAAATATTCTACACAAAGGGTGATTTTTTTTTCTTTACTGCTTTCAGAAAGAGAAGGCATGCACACGAGCACTGTGGATAAACTGCACAGTTCACCACCCTCGCATAGGTAAGAGAGGTAGTATCACTGGGATGATGAGAAATCAGGGCGTCTCCTCTATTTCCTGTGTAATCTATGACTCCAGGAAATGGTAGATACCTATCGAGACAGAGAAGCACAACTTCCCTTGTAACCAGCAGGACTCTGTGGCCCTACGGGGCCTTTCTGGGACAGAACCCTCCCCCATATCTGCTGTCACTCCTCTCTGAAGTACCCAGAAGTACCCAGATAATAGTATCTCATGCGTATTTCTTGAGTTTTTCAGATGCTAGAAACCACAACCAAATGGCAGAAATTAACTACCTGATGGTCATGAGCGCATAGCCCCTAGACCTGGTGCCTTAGGATTGATATTGTTAACCACCTTATGACCTCAACATCAACCAATCAGAGAATTGCACATGAGGTGATCACACACCCTGGGATGCCCTTCCTTCACCTGGCCTTTAAAAATGCTTTGCTGAAACACTTCGGGGAGTTTGAGCTTTTCTGGGGGTCCACGAGCCACCCATTCTCCTTGCTTGGCCCTGCTATAAACCTTTCTTTGCTCCAAACTCCGATATTTAGGGTTTTTTGGCCTCACCGTGAGTTGGGCACCCTTTAGAAGCAGATTTTCAGACCCGTGAGGCTTATTCAAGGGGACAGCTCAGTTTCTTTGCACAGCAACTTTCTTCCTTCTACAGAAAAGGTAGTCTGGCTAAATATATATATATATATATATATATATATATATATATATATATATATATAATTCCCAGAAATACAATCTGAAGATTGCAGCCTTCATCTCTTGAAAGACCTTAGTAATTGTCAATGATTTGAAGGTACACTCCAATGTCACATCAAGGACCATGCTTGCTAGAAACAGCTCATTTACACTCAGAGGGAAATAGTCAGAAATAAAATGTGGGAATGTAGCTTTTCAGATATATTAGCAGTTGATTCTTGATAGAATTGATGCTAAAAAGTTCTAGCATTGATGATATTTATCCCAATAGCACAATGTGGAAGCATCAAGGTCACTTCCTAAATGTTCTTTCACTATGTTGTTTTCCAGAAGTATAAATATGACAGAGTGTCTAGGAGCTGCCTAACAGTGGTTTTATCATAAATTCTGAATGATGAATGACTTTCAGACAGTCCTAAGCATCCCACAGTGAGCTCTAATAATACCAAAGGAGATTTTTATGATGAATACAAATGACCCCTAAAACCCATAATACATCATGGAGAGTAATATCACAACAAGAAGGGAGAAGAAAATGAACCTCTAAATAAGCATATGCTTTTATGTACTTTGATTGAATTTGTATTCTTTCACTCCCTCAATCCAACAATAAACATTATTATGGAAAATAAGAAAAATATCTTAAATATCTCTGAAAATTTGATCTGTAAGAAAAACTAACATTGCATTTCTATTATAAGACATTTGCATTATAATTTTTACTTATTAGCTAAGTTTAGTATGAAGATCATGCTTTACACATGCTCCCTTCTGAAAAGATTTTTACATGTATTCTCACTTAAACTTTAAAATAACTCTAAGGAAATATTCCCATTTTATAGACAAAGGGACCAAGGCATTAAAATGACACTTTGGCTAGCTCACAGGGTTAGTGAATGATAAAACCAGGAGTAGGAACTTTGGTTGTTTGAAAATTGTACATTAGCCTTACTAACTACCTAAGAGTCACATAAATTAATTTTAAGGCTACCATTCTAGTAAATCTTATTGTGTAAAAAATGATCCCCGAACTTAGAGGCGTTTCATTTTATTTTGTCATGACTTTGTGTGTCAGGGGTCTGGGCAGGGCTGGGCTAGGCTTATCTCACCTGAGACTCTGATGCAGTCATGGTCTGGAGGTCAGCCAGGGCGGCAGTCCTCTGGGGGCTCAGCTGGCCGAGATGTCCCAGAGGGTAACTCACGTAGCTGCGCTGGAGACTGGCTGTTGGCTGGGAATGGAGCTGGGGCTCTCTCTCTGGATGCTCCCAAAGATGCCCCTCCAATGTGTGTTGTCTCAGTGTAGCAGGACCTCTTCCATGATCTGACTTCCCTCAAAAAGAGCACCTGGAAAAAGAATGAGGCAGAAGGCGCAACCTTTTATGATGTGGCTCAGGAAATCATGGCGCCTCCTCTACTATACTCTATTCGTTAAAGCAGTCGCAAGCTCTTTCCAATGTCAGGAGTGTTAAATAATTTGTGGCCTTTTATTTTTAACCACTACTGTCTCTAAGGTCACTTTTCCCCTCTGATTTCATTAAAGAGAAAATTTTTAAAAATTTTTATTGAAATATAGTTGACGTACAACCCTTTGATTTAATTTGAGCTAAATCTCTCTCACATAAGTTTATGATAAATTTTCTAATAAAAACAAAAAAACCCACTAATCCAATTCATTCCTTTAGAGGTAAGATAAATTCTAGGTAATTTTTATCAACTAATTTTAAGGTAAGAGACCTGCTTAATTTGCCTTTACGTTCAATGTTTTATGTTCTTAATTTTGATTAAGAGAAGGACATTCTAAAATCAGTCAGGTCTACAAAGACTAACTACAGAAGAAAGTGATAATTTCAAAAAGAAGAAGAAAACAGATCACAAAGCTTTTGCTCTTGGTAAATCCTATTGCTCCGTGGTCAGCTCAGGGCTTTTTTGTGAGGGAAACATGACCTCTGCATAAATGACAAAAAGGATAATGGAGTAAACATCTGTGAAGTTTATATAATCGTTATCAGTTTTTTCTTAATGACAGTTCAGTACCTTTTTCTAAAACCGAGTAGAAAGAAAGTAGCTCACCTAGTTGGATTTAAAGCATTCCCTCTAACTAATGGTGCTATGCAGTGAATGATAATATTGCCTATCTCAGGATGCTCTGTAGCTGGTTCAACATCTTTCAGACAGTGGTACCCACACACGACAGGCCACTCCATGTATCAATTATTTCTTAAACTCAGTTGAATGCTTAGAAATGATAGGTGGGAAAAGCCATTGCAATTACATTTAAGATAATAATTTTATCCTATGCAACAGTTTACATCTATGTTCTGTGTCAAAGTTTTGAAACGTTTTTGATCAGATTTTGGTAATATGATCCTCACAACAACCTTGGAAGGTAGACAGCATCACCATTTGCAGTCACATTTTAATGCTAACTATATAAGGTTGGTTAATTTGCACACAAACTCCTAAAGGTGGTTGGTTAATTTGCACACAAACTCCTAAAGGTAGATGGAGAGAGGACTAGAACTGGGGCCTGATTCCCCCAGTACTCTTTCCATCAAATTACTAACAGAGGAGGAGCCACCATGACAATGGGGAAGGGGAGTCTGCTGGGTTTGTTATTTGGCCAGAATAGGTCTGAGCTATTTCAAAAGCCCAGGTTATCTGGAAAACCCAAGGTATTTCAGGAAAGAAAACATGTAGTGGTTAAAAAAAAAGGGGGGAGGGGAGCATCAGTCTAAGAATTGAAGAACATGCAAATCATATCTTTTCTGTTATTCTCAAGTTTAGAAGATAATTTGCTGCATTAACATTCATGGGCTTTGAGAAAGAAATGGAACAGTCAACAAGATATGACTGCAAATATGTGAAATCATGCAAGTGAAAGATAATATGAAAATATAGTTATCGTTGTGGTAGTTAGTACCCTTGGGAGATATTCTGTTGCTTTTTAATGTTGTTAATATATGGTATTTTCAACTTAAAAATAAATCTGATTGATTCCTCAAAGTCTAGCTTTTGAGGAAAATGATGATGTGGAAAAGCTGGGAAGGTATAAGACATGCACTGCTTCCTAAATAACTATGTGATTTTTGCTCTACTTGATAATTTTGGTGATCTTTTACAAGCAGGTGGTGGAAAAGCGGATTGTATGTGGCTCTAAAGTTGTTTCTACTCAAATGAGGATATGTCTGAATCCACAAACCCCTGTGTGCTAAGTAGTGTTGTTTACTTGAAGACAAAATTAGTCTCTGAGCCCCACTCTGACAGTCTGGTGGCGAAGTCCATTTCAATAACTATGGGTGTCCTTCTGTTCCAAGGTCCTCAAAGTTCCTTGGGTGTGTGGAGACTCACCCAGAACTGACCACACGGGGATGCTCCACCGATTCTGGATGCCTCAAACACGTTCATGTTCCAGCCCCACATGGTCCCCGAGGGTCAGCTTCCATGCTTCGGAGCCACTCAGCACCTTTCACAAGGTTGCGGACTCTGCGATTACAGTCGGGTATCTCTGCAGCTCTTTCCTTCGTGCTCAGAGGCGCTGGTCTCCTGCCTTGGTATAATTTCTCCAGGGGCTCAGGATTCTTGAAAACAAAGGCCAGGCTTTAAAATCTTGCTTCTGCCACTTTGTTTGGGAAAGTTATTTAACTTCTACAAGCTTCAGTTTCCTCATCTGGAAAATGGGGATAATAAAATTGGGTTACTGTGAGGATTAAAGGAGTTAACATGTTAAAAATATTTAGAATGGTCCCCGGTACATGGTAAGTGCTAACTATTGATATTATCATCATCCAAATAAGATAGTTCCTGGAGTTCGAAGGTCGTGAAGCAGATCCGTAAGTTTTGAAATCTCTCTATGTAGAATGTGTTTATACGTAATATTTTCAATACCTAAATGTACACTTTGTTCAATTAAGCTTAGAAGAATAAATAGAAAGAAACAGCAGTTTTTAAAGCAGCTCTGCACTCGTGCATGATTTGGGGAGAATCAGAATAGAAGTAACATTTGTAATGTCCTCCTTACTGCTGGTTAAGATGGTACCAATGGATCTAGGGATATGTTTCCAGCCTATATTTAAATGGACAGGAAATAATAAGACAGCAAGCAGGTGGCTATTAACCCCTCTTGCCCAGTGAGGTATCTGATACTGAGTAACAGGAAAGTATTTTAGAGAAAAAAAATTTTTTTTCTGAGGAAATCCAATCTTTTGTGCAACAAGATAATTCCTCCTCAAGCCAAGGCTCTATCTAAAACACCTCCTCATCCCAGGAGCAGTAGAGTCACAGAGGTCCTTGTTAGAAAGTCAATCACAGCAAATGTTGTGCAAAAAGGAATCAGATCCTGTGTTTTAACATTAGAGGAAAAAAATTAGAAAACTAGGACTCTGTCCTAAACTAATGCAGCAAAGGCAAAATAGAATACTGCTTTTGTTTCTCGTTGAAGTAAAAAAACATTTAATAGAACTAATGAACTAACACTAATGACATTTTGAAATCCCGCTTGTTAAAGTTCATTGTGTTTTGTCTTTAACATACAAATCACAAAAAATTCTACTCAGTTTATAAGTAAATAGGATCATTGATCAAGTTTTACCAGTTAGATCTTGAGTTACAGTATCAAAACAGATCCATGTCTAAAAACTGTTGACCCTTTAATCACATTCAGTTCTCCAGGAGGATCTAGTGTATTTTTTTTTCATTTCATTTTTACCCCAACTATAGAATTTATAATGAGAATGAAGGAAAAAAATGTATTAAACAATATTTTGGGAACTCTTATTTCCTTAGCATTCTCTTTTCCCAAACTTCTTGGCTCCCCTGCAGACACCAAGTACAGTCGACTTTTTCTCTTGCACTGTGCTTCACATCTCTTTATTTTTATTACCAGAATAGCCACTCTAGCCTAGACCTTTACCATCAACCTCATGACCAAATTATTGCAAATGCTCTCATTCTTTTCCCATCTCACTCTGTACAGTATATTGCTCATAGACTATACTTTATAAAACTCATCTCTACTAAAACTCTTCAGTACTTTTCTGTAGGGTTAGATCTAGTTCCTTGAATGACTGGGTCTCATCTCACGTCGTTTCATATTCAAGATCGTACGTCAAGCTGCCTTCCACTATATAATTTCTTCCTGTCCTCGAATTACGGCCTCCATCAAATCAAGTGGGCTTCCTTCCAGCCCTCTGAATATGTGCCGTGGAGACCCCATCTCTGTGCCTTTGCTTGAGTGGTTTTCCCATGCCTAGAACAACTACCTTACTAAAGTCACATTTCTTTGTGTCTCACTAGCATCCTAACTGGTGTGTGAAAATTATTTGCAATGTCTTCTTTTTCTGAATTCCTACAGCATTTCTGGTAACGGTCTGTGTTCATATTAAATAATTCTTTACATTGATTTCTAATTGTTTCATTAAAATAAAATATTCTGTATATTGTGAGAGATGAGTAATTACTCCCAGGATGTATCTATACAGTGAAAATGCAAAGATGATTAGTTCAGATATCTGATGAATTTTAATATTCCTCTACATCCAATTCAGACCTTTCAGAACAAATTGTCCAAGTAGATCAGAGGAGTGGCTGGAGAGGAAAGGAGAAACAAACTGAAAAGCACATCCTCAAGCCCACCTACCTGTACTTAAGCAAATCTCTGCAGGCAGCTCCTGTGGGTGTAGTTTCGGTGCACCTTTGTCTCTCAGAGGTCTTCTGCTGCTGCTTCCGTCTCTGCTTTCCCCATTTTCAACAATCATGAATGCTCATCAAAGGTACTTTTGCTCTGATAGCAGCAAAAATAGTTCAGTTATAAAAATCAAGCTTTATGTTGGTTATGGTCTATGGTCTTAAACTTAGGAATACCTGAATAGTTTTTCATTACAGAGTTTTACATATTTATCTCAGAATGACATGATAGACTTTTTTAATTTTTTTAATCTGAGATTGATTGAGAGAATCGGAAGCGCATGCAATCATCTCTCAGGGTTGCAGGGGAAATAGGATAGTGAGGGTGACCTCCAGATGACAAGGAAGAACACAGGTATTTTTGACGTAGCTTACCTTCTAGTTATAGCTTCAGTGTTAGTTAAGGAAGGGAACTTAGAAATAAAGTTATGTAGTAGAACGAATTGTGGAATCACAAATGATTAAAATTACAATAATTGTAAAATCTGAAGGATGTGATTTCCCTACCAGATACTAATGTATCAGACAACCATAGAGGAGACACGGGGAACAGTAGCCATTTGAATGAAGGAATTTCAGTGGCACAAAGAAGGTGCCCTGCCACTGGAGAGGCTGATGGTCCATTCTGGTTAATAGACTGAAGAATCAAATCCAAGACTTCTGAATGGTATTTCTTAAGACAACATTTAATAAATGCAACCCAAATAAATGCAACCAAAAGTTTTAATGCATGAATGGCAAGCGTATTCAGGAAAAATATGTGCTTGCTGTACTAATTAAGGAAAGATGAACTTTGCCTGAAACAAGGTTCAAATTAGCTTCCGATAAAATCAATTAAATACAGGGAAATAATTCTTGAATTAAAAATTCCAGGGCTTCCCTGGTGGCGCAGTGGTTAAGAATCCGCCTGCCAATGCAGGGGACACGGGTTTGAGCCCTGGTCCGGGAAGATCCCACATGCCGCAGAGCAACTAAGCCTGTGTGCCACAACTACTGAGCCTGCGCTCTAGAGCCCACGAGCCACAACTACTGAAGCCCGTGAGCCTAGAGCCCGTGCTCCGCAACAAGGGAAGCCACTGCAATGAAAAGCCCGAGCACCGCAACGAAGAGTAGCCCGGCTCACAGCAACTAGAGAAAGCCCGCGCACAGCAACAAAGGGACAACACAGCCAAAAATAGATAAATAAATTTTTTAAAAAATTCCAGAAAGCCAACTTTTAAAAAAAATGTGAGATGTAAGATTTTTAGCTTCCAAGGCTCAGTTGAGAGTAATGAAGGAATTTTATAGAGTATTTTATAGAGTATTTAAGGAAAATAGGAAGGACTAAATTGTTTATTACATTGGCCAATTGAACTGTGGGAGGAAATAGAAAAGCCCTACTGGGCTGTGTAAATTCTTCAACACCTGTGTTAAAAGCCCTAATGAAAACACATTAGCAAGTGAAAGGAAAGCCTGCCTAAAATTTGAATGTCAGATGCTTGGAAGATGAAAGAGGATAGAGAGCATGCAGATTACAAATCACTAGGAAGGCTACCAAGAGACGGGAGGAGGAATAGCATTGCGGGGTGGGGTGGGGGGGGGAGCAGAAGGCATCACGGCATTGAAATCTTACTGTGGAAAGTATGTACTTGGTGTTAGGCCACCTACTATTTTTTTTAAATGGCAGTGGAACATATGACAGAAAGTTGACAAGGATAAATCATTCTAAGCTAGGAGTATGAGTACTAACAGGGAGAAATGCAAATTTTAAAACACAGTGATTGTAATGTAAGACTACCCTACTACTCTATTGGTGAAATTTCTCCATTGGGCAAGAATAATTTAGGGAAGGAGAAATGGCTGCAGCCTTGAATCTGAGCAGTGAACAGAAGTCCTCGCTGGAAGTATTTGTGAATTAAGCCACGATATAATAGGAATCAACGTCTTCTTGGAGAGCAAACACTTGAAAAAAATCTATCACTTGGTTACTCAGCTTTAGGAAACAAACCATGATAAAATACAGGTACTGTAAGGCAGAATCAATAATGAGCAGGAAATCTGTACACTGTTTAAAAACACTCTGGAGCAAACCCAGGAAAAGTGTAAGCTATGCATCAGAAAGAACCACCTCCCATCTTTCTTCCTCCTACCCCTTTGCCTAACTCTGACTCTTTTTCTCCCACCAGTTACTGCCCCTCTTTCCCAACTTCTTACACACAGAAACTCACAGATAGCACAGTTACCTGGCAAATAATAAGCCAGTATTATCAAAAATATATCTTTTCAAAGATGGTTATTTTTCCAAATGAGAACCAAAATCCCATATATTGTGGCAGATTAGGAACAAACTAGAAATCTCGAAGGCCAGAAATAATTCAAGGTGTACTAATATTATCCCAGTCTCTCAGGATGAACATCTTGGAGTTCTTTTTCATTCTTTTTCTCCTTCATTCCCTATATCTCCCTTTTTAACCTAATTGTCCCAAACCAAGATTGTAATAAGTACAACTTCTGGAGTACTTCCTATAAATCTGTATGAATATATTTCCTCTAATGCTCAAAACAATGGGTAAGGTAGACATTACAGCTCTCTTCCTGGAAGTAAAAGAATTAAGGCCCAAAGACCTACAGTGTTTGCCCAAGGCCGTTTAGTGGGCAAATGCCAAGAGCTGTGTCTTAACCAAAATTCCTTTCATTAACTTGAGTTCCTTTTCTTATAACCCATCCCCGTCCCCCCCAGCAAGGCCTCATCACCTCTTAATTACTGCAAGAGCTTTGTGACTTTTAGATGCGTCTCCCTTTTTCAACCCATCCTTCACAGTAGTTCCCAAGCAAAGCTTTCATATCAGTAATAATTTGTGACATCTGTTTGATCTGTACTTTCAGAAGAATACAGCCAGTGGGAAAAGGATCCGAAGGAGGGCAATTAGAGACATCAAGAAGAAGTAGAGACAACAGTGTAGTAACAGACTGACTGAATTACGACTCTGAAAAGTCAAAGCTTAGATGAGATATGACAGATGCCAATAATATAAGAAGAAAGGAAGGAAGTGAACACAGATAAGGCAGCAATTCAGAAAAATGCCATGAAGCTCAAAGGAGTGATGAGTGGAGAACTTTTAAAGGTCTAAAAGGAAAAGCAGCTTAATTGGATGAATAATAAACTTCTGAAAATTCTACTCTGTGAGATGCTAAGTATAAAAAACATGAATGCCTTCAAGATGGCTTTGGATAAATCTACAGATAATAGTCCTGTAAAGAATCATGAAGGGAAGCTTCTGTAATTTGGAATACATTTTAATTCTTTCGAGGTTAACATCATCTATATTAGTTAATAACTTCCTTTTTTAAAGGATACTCTGTGGCTATGGTTAGAGACAGAATCATAGGCAGAGCAGTTAAGAATCTCATCCCACCTATGACTCCGCCACCTACTATCTTGGTCAATTCACCTGTTCTTTCTAAGCTTGAGGTTGATATCTGCAAACTGGGGGAAATGATAATTCCTACCTCAGAGTATGATTGTGAAAATGAAAAAGATATCTATATCTATGTCTATATCTATATATCTCCATGCCTAGGACATGGTAAATATTGAAAAATAGTTAGAGATCTATGAACCTTCCCAATAATTTTGAAATAACGATGAGAACCAGGGAGCAGGAAAGGAAGGGGAAGGGAGGGGAAAAAGGGATTGTAAAAATGGAAATAAGCCGGGATATTTCAAATAAATACGTAGTGTAAGGAAAGCCAAACAAACTAAACATCAAAATTTCTCAGTTAACAGGAAAAGTGGAGATGAAAAATTAGTAGAAATGATTGAAACAGACAGTAACCAAATAATCTGACAAGTTAATGAATCCATTAGGTAACCCTCTGCAAGGAAGAAAAGACAAGATACAAAATTGTATGCAGATGTAACTTTTTTCCCCCAAGATAGTCCCCAAATGGTACTAGCGCTGTCACAGATAAAAGCGAAGGGAGCTCACATGCACACTGCTTTGAAGTCCCATCTCAGTGGTCCAGCAGGAAAAGAGAGGACCTCAATTCAAGGTAAATGTGGCCCATGAAGGGAGCATCATGATTGGATTTGTTTAATGTTACTTCCCCATTTCATAGAAATTTGATGTACTGATAGTTTAAGTAATTTATTTGAAACAATGATAATTTAAAAGAGAGTGAAAATAATGATAATAAAAGAAAATTGAATATTGTTAAGCCAGTGAAACCTCAGGCCTGACCTTTTGCTATTCGTCCACAAGCATACAGAGTTAATTTAGCAAGTTTTAATGGGAACATTAACTGCTTCGCGGTCAATCAGGCTGTGAAGCTCTTCCCTGTGCCAGCTCTGAAATGCGATGGTGGAAGACCAGCAAAGCTTGAGGCGTTTATTTCTAGCCATTTCCTGTGCCTGCCTGAAATTCCTCTTCATCAATCTCTTGATAGACTCTTAAAAAAAGCATTATCCTCTTCTTCTGACCTGGAGGAATTCTCTCCTTCTCTTTCAGACTCTGAGTATCAGTCACTCTTTAGTGTTATATCAGACAATTTGATAACCGTTCAGAGCTACAGTCCATATGAAGGGAGAAAAATAATTTTTTCCCTCCGATTCCCATCTAATAAAGTGTTCAAATGACATTTTGTAAATAATTTTATCAACCATGCTAGAGGGCTAGTGTCCTGTGGCCCACAAGCTGGATTCATGGATTTTTGCCATTCGCTCCCTTGGTGTCACTGGTCATCTGAGACTCTCTTGGCCTTTTTTATTTTTTTAAGGAAGGAGAAAATAGTGTGCTCAGATGTGGGAGGGTTAGCATAAAAAACGATGTTATCTTTAAAAGGCTTTTATATTTTTGCATAGGAGAAGATGTCATAAGCAGAAAATTTATTTTTATAATCCTGTTAACCTTTGATTTCTGACCTAATATTTATCAGGAAATTCTGTCACTTATAGAGAGCTATCATGTAATTTATATCAACAAGCTCAACTCTTCATCCACTGATGCCAGAGTAGTCTATCCAGTGAAATTCAAAATCGAGTAAAGTGTTATGTATATGAAGGAATTTAATAAATTGCAACACGATTTTCTTTATTTGCTTATTAGAAAATACAAAACAAAACAAAACTGTGGATTCTTTCCCAAGAACAAGTTCATGTAGTAATCAATAATCATCTGAAAACCCAAAGGAAAGAATAGAATACATTCTCACTAAACCAAACGGCTTCAAGATAAAGTGCTGTGATGAACGAAGAAGAAAACATTTAAAAATGTATCCATTGTTAGACGTGTTTTACAATCGTCCTTGTGCTTCTCTGGGTATAGTACAGAGAGGGGAATGTACCCTTCTTTGTGATTCAGAAACTTTTATTCTGAGAGAACAGCCTTTTGACCATCATTCCCTGTCATGGGAGTAATTACAAGAGAATGAGTTAAATCGATACTTACTCTAAACTAGTCCCCTGACTTTTTTTTTAAAGAAAAAAGTGGAGGTAAGCTTTTTATTTTGATATTTGTCTTTTAATAAAAAGCAATGAAATACAGTAAAAAAAAAAAAATCACCAATTAATTGCACAAGCTAGGTGATGAGTTCATTAATGTTTTATTTTTATCACCTTCTTTACTTAAAGTCTGAAAAGGTTTTTTTAAAGAATATAAGATTTGAACGAGTTGGAAGAGTGATTGGTAAGTGTTCTTGGCACATCAAAGAATGCGGGAAAAGTCAGAATAATAAAGGAGAAAAGAAGAAACATAGACTTGAAAACAGGTTCAAACACCACTGAGACCAGACTGAAGTTTCTCAACTCTGCTGACAGTAGAAACACCTGGGAAGCTTTTAAAACATACTGATGCCTGAGCCCCACTCTCAATGGTTCTGACTTAATTGGTCTGACTTTGGACCTGGGCATAGGTATTTTTAAAAGCTTTCCCTTCTTTTAATATGCAGCCAGCGTTGGGCATGCCCTGTATTAGGCCAGCACTTCAGGTGTGGTGCATGGGCCCTGAGGGTTCCTGAGACATTCCCACGTGGTCCATGAAGTCATAACACTTTTCATAATAATATTCAGGCATCATTTGCCTTTTCCACTGTGTTGACACTGGCAATGATGGTGTAAAAGCAATGATGGTGTAAAAGCAACGATGGATAAAACGGCTGCCACACGAGCATGAATCAAGACAGTGGCACCAAACTATGTAGCTGTCAACCTGTTTTTCACAATCACAAGCTTGAGGTTAAAAAAAAAAGCCAGTTCCTCTTAAGAATGTCCTTGATGAGGCAGAAAATAGTATTAATTTTTATTAAATGTCAACCCTTGAAAACGTTTTTTTAACGTTCTGTGTGACAAAATGGGGATTACACATAAAGTATGTCAGCTCTGTAGTGAAGTATGATGTTGTCATGAGGAAAACGTTGTGATTGTTTGAATTGTAAGCTAAAATTAGCCAATGTTTTTGTAAAAGATGTTTTATTTGAACAAATGATTAATAGGTAAGCTATAGTTATACAGATTTGGGTATTTGGCAGACATTATATTGAAAATGAATAAAGCAAGCCTGGTACATCAAAGGAAAACAACCATCAGTAGGTGTCATCAGTGATAAAATTTGAATTTTTACGTGAAAATTACATTTTGGAATACTTACCTTCACAACAGTGAGATTTAACAGCATCTCACAAGTACCTGACTTTTCTTATGAGATCGGTAGTTATAATAATAAATATTACTTTTTGGTATTGTATAATGAAATCATAAATATTTGTAAGAGCTGCATAAATCAGTTACTCAATATTTTCCAGATGACCAATGCATGATGTTGCAATAGCACACATGGGTAAAAGATGCTTTCAAGTACAAGATAAGCCAATGGATTTCAATGTAATAGAGTAAAAGAAGTTCATTGATATGGTATCAATTCCTATGTTGCACATAGCATTTAAGAAATTATCACTTGTCAAGATTTGGTGTTGTATCAAAGAAGAAAATCCCAAATTAGCTGATGAGACAATTAAAATACTCTTCCCCTCCCTTTTCCAAGGACACAGCTGTGTGAGGCCACAGTTTCTTCTGGAACTTCAATTAAAAGAACACATTGCAACATGGAATTCAGAAAGAGAAACAAGAATCCAGCACTCTTTCTCTAAGCCAGCCATTAAAGAGCTTTGCAAAAATGTAAAGTGATACACCACTCTTCTCACTAAATGTGTGTTTGTTTTGAAAAATCTAGTTATTTTTCACAAAATATTTTACGTTAACATGTAATGGGTTTATTATGTTTTACTTAATAAATAGATGTTTATAATGTCTCCATTTTAAGTTTTAATACGGTGAATATTGATAGATGTAACACGCACCTACATTGTGGTTCTCAGAAATTTTTAACCGTGTGTAAGTGGTCCTGAGAACAAAATATTTGAGAACTGCTGCCCTAAACCAGAGGCAGGTAACAAAGCCCGGTCAGACGACTGCTCTGACCGATACTAAAATCCCAGAGAAGCCAGGAGAGTGTTGAGGAACCATGTGACATTGTCAAGGGAAAGTGACAGACCAGGCACGAGAAGACTGAGACCTGAACCCGAGCTTTGATTCGGATCTGTGGAAAGGAAGATGCAAACATTCTGACTGCTCTAGAAGAAAGTATTCTGATTTTTAAGGCAAGGAGTCAGAATTCACTCTAAGAGTTTGTCTTGGGGTGACTGCTACTGATACATACACCCCATGGTTGTTTAAGGGGTTGGGAGGCCTGGAGGAAGAGCATTAGAAATTAAGTCCTGCTTTGCTCTGGTGAGGTTCTTCCTGCCCCCAAATTCTTTGTGATAATTTAAGATAGCCTGTCTTATTTTTAGGATTTTACTCTCTGTATGAGGCTCTCTGAATACATGCATTCAGTTCTATTTATTGTGTCGGTCTTGAATGTGTTATATGATGTATGTTCACGGGTTAGACATCTCTGGGAGCGGGAAAGAGAAACTGGCCATGGAGCTCTTGAGTGGAGTTTGAGGCCCCTCAGCCTGGGGTCTCAGAGCACCAAACCATGCTCCAGGAAGGGCAAAGACTTCGGGAGGTGAGCTCAAGATTACCGAGAATAAGACAAGTTTCGACCTTTGGGATACGATCGGTTTTGCAGAAAGCTGAGCGTGTTCCTTTACTCTGGGATTCTTCACTGGGTTTGATACATTTTCAAGAGCTGACTGGCTTGCTGCTTGTTTAACCCTGCTTCCTATGAAGTGCTCCTTGAAAATCAAATTGCCATGTTACACTTGCATTGTGTGTTATGCCTGGAGTGTTGTCCTTTGAAATAGATTGGTCAGGGCTGCTATTCACAGCAGAGCAAAAAGCAACCAGCTTGATATTGACACTGAAACTGTGCTCTCCTGGAGAGAATGCCAAAGTAAGTTATCAGAGACTACTCTTGAAAAATAAAAGAGCTGAGTAGGAAACACACACACACACACACACACAGCCCTCTCTCCTTGACTAAACACGTCTTCATTCAGCGGGAGTACTCACATTCTCAGGCACAGCTGAAGAGTTCTCCTTCTCAGAACGTTCTCTTCTCAGAACGAAGGCAACATCTCCCTGACTTCTCATTTATAGCTTTGCTTCCGACCCTTCTGTGCTAGTCATATTCATGCATCCTTGTCACCTGGCATTGGATGTGTAGAGGCTGCCTTTGTGGCCTCCAGGAAAAGGACATTCACTCCAGTTCCTGAGGGACAGATATACAAAGTCAGCTTTCAAGAAATTTGCTAACTGACGTGGACTTCTTCATTCTGTAATCCCATTTGGGGGAAAATAATTTCAAACTGGCCTCAGATATTGGAAATGATAATATCGAGTTCCAAGAGGTCAATATTGTCCATCAAATATTCTTCTGAGAAAGGCGACGCTGAAGGCACTATCATGGACCCAAAAAGCTACCAACACTTTAACTTCGTAACATAGCAGGACGTTTAATGAATTTATTACCAGTGGTCTTGAATACCTGAATTAATAGCATTATTGTGACATCATAAAATTTTATGAAACGACCTGATCAAAATAAAGGTTTCTTTTCCAACTTATTCCTTATAAGAGATTTTCTGATCATCAATTAAGACTTTGGAGTTGGTCTCGGGACATGAATCCACCACCTTCTCCTCAGGTTGCCGGCTTCTCTGATTAAAGCACCTTTCCTTTCTACTGACACTTGCTTCTCGAATTATTGGCTTTTGAGTGGCCAGTAGCCAAACCTGAGTTCGGTAACATTTTGATGATATTTGTGTGGAGAAGGGAAGGAGAAGAATCTATCCTTCTCAACGATAAGTGCTTTGGTTTTCTTTAGTCTAAAACATCTTCATTCCTTTCAATATTTTACTTGAGATCGTTCAAGGTTTCAGTCAATAGAAACGTCTCAAGCATCGCGCTGTTGTCATAAATCACTTGAATGGTTATATTTTACGGCTCCGGCCGCTTGAGTGTTTATCGTAAAGCACCAAGTGCAATAATTTCCGTTTTTATAATTAACGAAAACATCTGGAAAAATAATTCTAGTTGGTAAGGCAAGAGTGAATGCAGCGTATTCTCAAAATGCTGTCAAAGTTCTTAAGTGTCACGCCCTGTTGTGAACACATTTTAATTAGAAGAGCAAAGGGAACGTACTTACTAAAAGCGGAGTCACCGACACTTTAACGTTGTGGTGAGCCACCAGTAACAAGAGGCTGCTTGGCCATCTTACGAATGCCCTTCTTTTCAATGCACAACTCTCTTTTTTGGTGCATTTTTCTATAATTTTCGAAACACTTCCTCAGTCTTAACTCATTAAATACTTCCTTCATGAGGGCAATTAAGCCTGAATTTGGGTCTCCCAGTATAATTCTGATGACAGTATTTAACAATTATACTGGTCTCCCCAAATCTCTCCTAATCTCCAGCTACCCAGTACTCATATCATAACCTTAGATGTAAGAGAGTCATCCAAGTAGTTCTCAGCCATGGTGCTCAAATACCTCACTTTGGAAATGCCCCATTTTCACATTCTTTATATACACATTATTCTTGAACTTGTTTTCTCATCTGTGGAGTGATCATAATAAAATCTATTTGTATATGTATATTATATCAAATACCATATTGTATACCTCAAATATGTAAAATTTTTATTTGTCAATTATACCTCAATAAAGCTCAGGGGAAATCTTAAAAAAAAAAATCACAATTATACTTGTCTCAGACCTAACCTATCTACATCTTTTATTCTTTAGTTTGACTCTGTTATCTTCCTGAACTTTTATGTCTATTCATTCTTCATTCTTTAAAGAATACAGTCTACTTTCTTGTTATACTAGACAGCAGTTTGGCTGTGCTCTTTTTCCTCCAAAATTTCTCCTTGCTCCCAAGGCCCCAGGTAGTTAAGTTATCCTTGACCTGAACTGACCATCTTCCCCTCTGCCTTTTCCCCTGTCATGCACCCTTGAACATTTCTAATACATGCCTTACCAGAGCCTTGCCTATGCTGAGATTCTTAGTTATATCTTAATCATTTTCTATATCAAATACTACCTCTACCTCATTTACAGCCCTCTTAAATCTTTAATCTGTGAGTTTCAGAAGATCTAGGATTCTGCTGCTACACCGTTAGCTCTGCATTTTTCAAAGCTCTATATTCTCGACCTTTTCCTATAATCATTAAAGATTATACCTCAAGCCTTTTTCATCCTTTTTTTTAAAAAAAACTCTCAGTTACCAGCTCACTTGGTTTATTCTTGATATCTTTTAAACTTTCTTATACTCTACTCTTGAAATGGTCCCATAAAAAAAAAAATCGCAATACAATGTACGTAATCTCCATTGTGTTTCTGTGAAGTTTACTCTCACAGTATTATTCAACATATAGCAGTTGAATTCCTATAGTCTGTGCTAGAAAATGGATGGGCACTGCATATAAAACGTTACGCTGCATATAGGGCATCTGCCATTACGTGTTTACCGAACTGATTCCTCAGTGTCATCATTATGAACCTAGATTCCTATTCGAGGCTGTAATAAAGGGTTGACTTTACAACTGAATGAGACAGTAAGGCCCCTTAACATTTTGAATTCTTGATCTCTGCTTTTTGTGGTTTCCTGCATTTCTCTGTGTCTTCTTGCTTTTATCAGTGTGGATACCAAGAAGCAACCTCTCTCCCTAACTCTCATTTCTGCTTTGGTCTCCCGAAGTCTGGAATAATAGACATTTATAATGAAAATAATGCACAGAGTAAATAGGCTGAGAATCTGATCCTCATTTTTAAGATGGCAGGAGTTCACCCCGAAAATAAGTTGTGGAAATTTAGTGCCTAGACTTGGGGAGCTGCACTTTATCTCCATGTTTTGCTTATTCCATGGTGCTCTACTTCTGTATGACTTGGATACACAGGTTCAAAATGCAGATGTCATGAAATCTGTTAGTGAGGTAGCTAAGGGTGTGCTAAACATTTATTCACCCCTAAGATGCGTGTGCCGTGGCCACTCCTTCAGGTGAAGAGAGTAATAACTTAGGGGCAGACAGTAGGCAAGGGAGCAAGAGGAGAGTGGTTGGTGGTCTCCACAAGCCCCCCCCCCCCCCCCCCCCCCAGTTATCTGCCACGTGTGGTTAGTCCAGGGGAGGACAGGAGAGCCCCTCCCCCACCCCACCCCCTGCCGGCGAGTTTGAGATAAAGTTGTCCTCCAAGAATAAAATTAGGAATATTCAAAAAGGTAATGGATGAGATTAGTTATCTGTGGAAATGACATACCTTAAGGAATAGTCAGAAAGATTATGTGGAGAAATTTAGAAACACCCTGAGGAATTTGACAAGGGCAGAAACTTGATTGTATCCGTATATTTCCAGCAACAATCGAAACAAAGTAAATGGATGAAGCTGTAACACAATCAAGCAGGAAGCTAATCTGTTACAGTGAATAGATTAAGTGCTCTAATCACAATCAATTGTACCGTAACCCACCTGAAGAACGAAGGTACTAGCGGGTGCTGGGGGCTGGAGAGCCCAGGCAGCCAGGATTTGTCTGTGACCAGCTCCCTCCACCAGGAGAAGGGCAGCCTCAGCCTCCACTTCCAAACTGAACCCGGGGCTGTTTCCATAGCAATTTGTATTTCAAAGGCTTAATTCACATGTAGATTTGCCTATGGGGAGAGCGAGCTTATCAGCAAAGCAGACTTCCCTATCAGTTTGGTGGCCAAAGGATTGCATTCTTAGAATTAAAATAACAGCCAAAGAGCAGTCGGTAAAACTAGTAAAGTAAGAGGATAATGTTAATTCAACAGCCGCTACGGAACGCCTACCATATTGAAGCCGATGGCCTAGGAGCTGGGAATCCCACGTTGAATAAGAGAAGACCCGTGCCTGCGTGGAGGGTTACGTGGAGGAAGACAGACATTAAACAATTATCCAGTACATTATTTTGTTACAATTGTGATTATTTCTAGGAAGAAAATACACAGGATTTACTTGAACAGAAAAAAACAAAAAACCCACAGAGGGCCCTGAACTGATCTGAGGTTTAGAGAAAGCTTTTATGAGGACCCCTTTGGTTGATTTACGCTTGTCTATATTACAAAGGGGAAAGGGATGGAGCAAGATGAGAATACACACAAGTTGAGGGAATAAAATTAGATTAATACTGTGCATATAGTGGTGACAGTAAGTAGCTCAAAAATGACCTGTGACAAAACAATTATCCAGAGAGAGACTATTTAGAAGACCATTGCTAATATTCCTCCAAGAGAGGCTTACAGAGTGATCCACATTCCGGAGATGATGTACTCTTCAGAAGTGAACGCCTTCCAATATATTTAGACCAGACAACAGCTTTGAAGATTTTACACCCCTGGAGTTGACCCGGAATCAGAATTACCTATGCTCGCTCCCGAAACAAAATGAAGAGTTCTGGAGACGTGTTCTGGACGCACGCAGCCCCTTTGTAGAGCGCTGGACAATGGCTACAGCGGACAAGGTCAATTTGGGGATGCAAAACCGGAAGACATAAAGGTGGAATGACTGCAAAGTGATGCTGAAATAGAGCATTCTCCTGTAATTTCCTATTCAAGGCAGAGAAGGGTTACTGAAAAGTTTTAGATCAACCAAGCACATGCTCTAAGTGGGTCTCAAGGGCGCTCGAGCAGAAGCCGCGTTACCCAGGAACATGTTAGGAGTGGGGTGCCGGCACATAAAACATGGGGCACCAACATGCTGCGCTGTGTAAGAGAGAGGAGAGACAGCCCGCATGTGTCAGCTCCGCGGTCAGAGATCACAACAGAAAGGGAGCCGCAGCAGATGAAGCAGCAAATACGTGACTCGAAAAACTGTCCCTCGTTGCAAAAACACAGAGAAAATATCTTGGGGAGATGCTCCAAGGACTGTCAAGAGAACCAGTCTTACCAGGGCTAAGATTACAAGGCATTCAGCTCTGATTCTTTAAGTCTGTATCCCTTAAACTTGTATTGAGAAATTATTTGTTTAGAGTGTGATGCAAAATGTTATGGGGGGTTTACCAAACCCCGCCTTTTAGAAGTTTACAGTTTCCCATATGCAAGATTTGGTGCCAAGGCAGCTCAACAGAAAGGAAATCAGTACAAGAGAAGATGGAAGGAAGGAAGGAAGGAAGGGAGGGAGGAAGGGAGGGAGGAAGGAAGGGAGGAAGGAAGGAAGGAAGGAAGGGAGGAAGGAAGGGAGGGAGGGAGGAAGGAAGGGAGGGAGGAAGGGAGGGAGGGAGGGAGGGAGGGAGGAAGGAAGGAAGGAAGGGAGGAAGGGAGGGAGGGAGGAAGGAAGGGAGGAAGGAAGGGAGGGAGGGAGGGAGGGAGGAAGGAAGGAAGGAAGGGAGGGAGGGAGGAGGAAGGGAGGGAGGGAGGGAGGGAGGAAGGGAGGAAGGGAGGAAGGAAGGAAGGAAGGAAGGAAGGAAGGAAGGGAGGAAGGGAGGAAGGAAGGGAGGGAGGGAGGAAGGAAGGGAGGAAGGAAGGGAGGGAGGGAGGGAGGGAGGGAGGAAGGGAGGAAGGGAGGAAGGAAGGAAGGAAGGAAAGAAGGGAGGAAGGGAGGGAGGAAGGGAGGAAGGGAGGGAGGGAGGAAGGAAGGGAGGGAGGAAGGGAGGGAGGGAGAGAGGAAGGGAGGGAGGGAGGGAGGAAGGGAGGAAGGGAGGAAGGAAGGGAGGAAGGAAGGGAGGAAGGGAGGGAGGGAGGGAGGGAGGGAGGGAGGAAGAGAGGGAGGAAGGAAGGAAGGAAGGGAGGAAGGAAGGGAGGGAGGGAGGGAGGTAGGAAGGAAGAGAGGGAGGGAGGGAGGGAGGAAGGGAGGGAGGGAGGAAGAGAGGGAGGAAGGAAGGAAGGGAGGGAGGGAGGGAGGGAGGAAGGAAGGGAGGGAGGGAGGGAGGGAGGGAGGAAGGAAGAGAGGGAGGGAGGGAGGGAGGAAGGGAGGGAGGGAGGAAGAGAGGGAGGAAGGAAGGAAGGGAGGGAGGGAGGGAGGGAGGAAGGAAGGGAGGGAGGGAGGGAGGGAGGAAGGGAGGGAGGGAGGGAGGGAGGGAGGGAGGAAGGGAAATTCTAATGGACTGTGTACAAAGGGAAGGGTTCAGTTTTTTCTCTAGGTCTCTAGCTTCTGAAATCTTAACTTTAGTGAAACATTGTTTTCTTCTTAGTTCCCATCCCCTGTGAACTGTTCACTTGACATTCAAGACAGAATATTTCACACTCCAAGATAAAGACTATTTGTTTTGTTTTCTTCTAAAAGTCTATTGGGGAGTTTTAATCAAGGAGACTTCACGGGAGTTTTAATATGTATCAAAGTGAGGGGATCCCATTTTAAATAACTATGTAGGGAACCAATCACTGACCCCATAGCGGGAAGGTAGAAAGAAAAGGAGGTTTAAAAATGATGGACGGGAAACACTGCAGAGTGAGGACTGGACTGCTTTCAAAAGACACAAGAGGAGAAAACAACTGAAAATCACCTGCAAAGAGACTGGCATGCATAATTATTTACTTATGCAAACACTTAATGTTAAAACCCCTTCAGAACCACAGTATTTTAGACTTGGAAAGGGATTTTAGAAATCTTCCAGTATAACCTCTTCGTTTAATGGCTGAAGACCCCGAGGTCCATGAGAAGCTCAGTATCTTGGCAGAGCGAGACATTATTTAGCGGCAATTATTCTTACCATTTAGAGGCAGGGCTGGAGTTAGAAACTAGGCAGCCTGACTCCCAGTGCATTCACTTTTTTTTCCAACCTCACATCCCCATTTCACTTCAGATTAATTTACCTGTTAGAGCACACTTAAAAAAAATTGTCACGTGTTTATTCTAGTATATTAGATTAAATGTTTTCTAAAACACATGCAGATACTCTGCTCCAGAACAGTGGTGCACAAACTTGAGCCTGTAGAGAGGTTACCTGGAGAGCTTGTTAAGGGCCTGCCTGGGCCTCCAGCCTGGAGCATTTACCAAGCCCTAAGGCGATGCTGATGTTGTGGGTTCACATTTTTATCAGCACGTTTCCTAGCACTGGCCCTAGGGGACAGACAGTAGTTACAGTAACCATTCTTGGAAATCTGGATGAGAACAATCAACAACTTGCAATGAGTGAACAACACGGGGAAAAATGACCAGCGCCAGAGTTACTTGGTTAGCTCTAGCCATCGATCAGAGGCGTCATCAAGAGCCCCTTTCCAGGCCAAAGCGCCTTTTACAAACCTTTCTCTCTGCCTACAGCCGCCTCCTGCATGCCACCTGGCACACTCCTCATCCCCAGCCTTGCCTCCTGGTGTCTTTCAGGTTGTCATGGGAGTTCTCTCCCCTATTTTCTCTTCGAACCCGGTATCTCTGACACACTGAACTGTGACTGCGATTGAACGCTCACTTCAGCCTCGCCCAGCAACAGGCACAGAAATAACATCTGTTGAATGAATGCTTTCATAAATGAGGATAACTCGAGAGAAAACAAATATAAAATACATATGATAGAACTAATTCGCTGTGAGTGAAATTCATGGTTCTTAGTTGTATGTTTATGATCTTTTATTTACCTATGTATCCGTCTATCCATCTACCCATCCATTTTATCCTTAGTAGGCCTATAAATAAAATGAAAACTTCTGTCAAAAAACAATAAGCATGTGAACATGTGTAAATGTAATTTCACGGGATATCAAATCTTTAATGCAAGTATTCGGAAAGTACCACCCCGAAGTTTAGCACCATTGATGATAATACATTCATTCATTGCTGTACTATCTCCCCTAGAGATGGGATTTTACAATGTACCTTCTCCTCTAGTGTCTGAGATTACAATGGGGAAGAAAACCTTTGATAGAACCTGAGGTCCTTCTAAGCACATCCAGCCTTGCAGGAAGTCAGGCACTGAATTTAGTTGATGACGTTCCTGGCAGGACCTAAGCACCTTACAGTATACTCATTTCCATTTTAAGAACTCTGAAAATTTTTGGAATTTTGTCTTGTTATTAAATGTATAATCTCATATTTCTCTGGACTTGTATGGAACACACATAATTCTTTTTCCTATCAGCCCCTCAGATTTCTAGATTGTTATCATGGTCTATCCAGCATATTGCCTTTAGTTAAAAAGGGATAGAAAAAAATGAAACTGTGTTTTTTGCATTTTTTAATTTAAGAAAATACTTATCAAGTACATTTATTAATTCAAATGCAACTATATATTTACTGTATATATCATCATTCAGATACATGTCTGAATATAATCTCATTCAGAAGGGATATATGGGAATAATAAGCACTCATTAAGAGAACTTTACAAATTGATTTCTGTCTTATCCTATTTCAATTTCCAATTTTACAGGAGCCTTTTGGTCATCGGTAGTATCCTTGCTTCCATATTTCTCATTTATAGAATTATATCCACATGAACATTAGGCGTATTATCAGAAGAAAATTGAAAGTGGCCATCTGCCATCCAGCCTTAGAACCGTCCTTGATTTTATTTCATGGTGACACTCCCGCCCAGTTCAAGACATAGCTGATAGACCTCCCTTCCACTTGAGGTCTCCATGTCTGTTAAAAAATGAGATACTTGAGTTTATGCAGCTGTTCACGAGCTAATTATCTGCAATCACTTCTGATTACTTAATAGGCCGTGGTAGGATGTGTGTTTGCTGCTGTGCGGACTTTACACATTAGGTTTTAATGCGCTGATATGGTTAGTTGTTGTGCTCACTGCTGCCTGCTAATAGACCATTCCTGAAAGCGAGACCATATCTCAACGGAATTTGCTTGGTTATTTAAATTAGTAATAACTACAAACTCAGATCCTAGATCTAGTGTTTACCATTTTAAGAACACACTTTTCTTTTTTTTTAGTGCTGGTCATTCCTAATGCATTCAAATTATTCAAGTTTGGAGAAAACGAGTTATTAAACTAATGAGTCCATAACCAACTCAGATAGTTAGATTTAACATTTTTCCTGCTCTGTTCAGTTTCCTAAATTGTTTCCTGCCATTGACAGCAAAATAAATTCTTTTTAAATGGAGCTAAACACTCTGAGTATAATAATATAATGAGAAAGATATATGCATATTAAAAGCAAATGAATATTTATTAATATGTAAACCAAGATGCCAAGGTGAGCGATTGGGAGTGATACAGAGATGTGCACACAGACAGTAGGTGGGGAATTGTTGTAATGAGACTGCTCATTTGCTTTGCAGTTTTGCATTTTATGATAGCATTTAGTCCAAAAGCTAGTGCTTAGTTTTAAAAATTTACAAGGCTGTTCTTTTGTTGACTATCCATATATTTGTGTTTCTGATGGCTAAAAATGGAGGCATAGTGTCCGATAGATGCTTTAGACATTTCTCTGTCTTTCCCTTTCTGTTCATAAGATCTCTTTTTTCCTACCATCACTTTTTCATTTCTTCATCTCTTTTAATTTCCTGTGTTTTCCACTCCTTCACTATTCTTTTATTAGAGAAGCAAATAGGATTTGAATAATAAATAGAAAGTATTTCAAGCCCAAAACCCTTGGCCTTTATTCTGCAACTTCCAAGAACAGTAGAGTTCATCCACTCTCCATGTGTTTGGGGGCCTTGCTCTGCCTTGTCAAGCACTGGATTCACCCCTTTAAAAATAGATTTCAGTGAATGGGACTCTATGCACTGCTGGGGCCCATCACTCTGGGTGAAACTTTGCGACCCCATGACCTGCATTCCCAGAAACACTATATGCAGTGCTTCCATGTGCTCAAAGCCAGAATCTCTTCTGCAGTCAAAGAAATAGGGAGAGAAGGGGATGCGAGTGATTGTAGTTGATGAAGATTTATACTCGCTGTTGGGATATATGATTTCTATCTAGAAGAATGGATGCCTGGATTCCTATGAACCTACGGCTCTCTCAGTTCTTCATGAAGGAAGGCTTTTCATAGTTCCTTCATGTTTTGTGTTCCTAAGTCTCTGATGTGTCACTGGAAACTTAAAACTGAGTCCACCGTCTTCTTCCTAATACCTTCCTTATGAAGTTCCAGGCTCTCCGTTCCCCAAACACGACCACACTTCCTCCTGTCCCCACGCTTTCCTCACATTGCTCCCTTCCATCCCGAGTCCTTCTCTGTCTGGTGAAATCCACACCCTTTTTTAAGGCCATTACCAGTGCTACTTCCTCCCTGAAACCTCCCACGATAACCGCTGTAAGGGTACAAGGAGGAGTAGGAACGATGAAGATAAAAAAATGAACTCTTGTGTTTTGACGGCCAGGGATTGTGCTCAGCCCTTTAAACAGATACAGCACTTTATCCTCAAAACAGCGTTGCAGATGGTATCATCGCCACGTAACAGGTGAGGTACCTAAGACTCAGCACACAGTATCCCAAACCTAATAAAATATCATGTTCAAGGTCACAGGGTCAAGGTCAGGGTCAGGGGTGGGGCAGGCTTTGAACTAGCGGTCTGACTCCAGAACTCAATGGTTTTCTAGAATCTAAGTAATTAAACACTATACATACCATCTTGCACAGCATTGGCAGAATAATTCCTTTTTTCATTTGTTCAGAAGGCCCACGGGTTGCATCATTAACCCAGCACAGGTCCCGGTGGTGTGCACTGGCTTGCTTCTCTGCCATGGGCTCCCTAAGGGGAAAGAGTGACTTTTTACTTTTATATCCTGGGAACAAAGAACTGGCCCATCCTAGGAACTCCATTGGTAGCAGCGAAATGGAATGAATTCTTCCTTTACAGATTTTCCCCCTGTATTTTCCTTCATATTCCCTATGATCTAGCCAAACAGGACTCTTTGCTATTCGCCACACAGTCCCCGTGCTCTGAGCTTCTTTGCTGATGCTGCACCTACAGCCTGAAATGCCCTTGCACATATGCAAATCTTCACCAAGGTGAAATTCCAGCTGCTGTCTCTCCTGAGGTCCCTCCAGCTCCTGAATCAGGTGTGGGCTCTCCTTCCACCCTCTGCGTATAGAGCTGCTATCCCTTATTATCTCTCTCTCATTTAGGCATTGGCAAGATCTACTTTAAAAATACGTATCATTGGGCTTCCCTGGTGGCGCAGTGGTTGAGAGTCCGCCTGCCAATGCAGGGGACACGGGTTCGTGCCCCGGTCCGGGAAGATTCCACATGCCACGGAGTGGCTGGGCCCGTGAGCCATGGCCACTTGGTCTGCGCGTCCAGAGCCTGTGCTCCGCAATGGGAGACGCCACAACAGTGAGAGGCCCGCATACCGCAAAAAAACAAAAACAAACAAACAAAAAAAACCGTATCATTGAATTTTTCACATAGTAGGTGCTCAATAGAGATTACTTGAATTAAACACTAAGAAGTGATTTAAACCAGTTGACTTGGTTTCCTACAAAATGAAGAGGTTCAAACTCATGGGCGTTGCAAGGGGTACTCACATTTTTTTTCATCTCTATATGTTATGAAACACAGGGTAGCACTAAGGCAGCCTTATGCTTTCTTTCCTTTCCAGTGAATGCATACCCTTTGATCTGAGTAGTTTGGGCCTGTCCGTGAAGACTTTCATTTAAATTACCAGAAAGGTTTAACAGCTTTTAGACACCAAGGAATATCTTTCTCTTTTATAATAAACCAGTGACACTCTTTTCAATGACATTTAAGTGACTTCATGTTTGAATAGTGGTAACAAGGTTAATAATGTTCAAAAGACTGACATGATATTAAACCTTCATCTATTAGATTCATCAAATGTTTACCAAGTTTCTACTGTGTACAAGGCACAATCTTGGGTAAGAGTCTGTGAAGAACAAAGACGGGTTACATACAACCCCTTAGGTGAACATCAGGAAACGCAGACAGGACAAGTAATACAACACAAGGCAAACACTAGCATAAGCTCCAGAAGAGATATAAGTGCTGGAAAGATATACCAAGAAAAAGGAGGTTAAATTTTTTGGAAACTCATTGGAACATTTGTTCCTTCATCCCACACCCCAACTTGCTAATAATGGTGGTCTAGAATATGCGATGGCAGGTACCTTTAGAAAATACATGAAAATAACGGATTTTTAAAAAGAATTTTAATAGAAATTAAATAAATAAAAGCAATGGAAAGTAATGGAGATTTCAAATAAATTTATAGAAATTTTAACATGACAAATTTTAGAGAAAAAAGAATAACCACGATCTTATTATCATCCGACAATTATTTTCGTTTGTGTATGTTAGATATCTGTACATATCAACAACATACAATTCTGGGTACAGCCAATTTTCTTTAATACATGGAGAGGGGAGAAGCTTATTCAGAGCATGCAAACTTCATTCAAACCACAGCCTGAGTGACACATATCTCTGACTTAACGTACAGCAAGCCAGCTTTCTTAAAGTGTAAAATGAGAAATAACAGTAATAGATGTCACAGGGCAGTCAAGAGGATTAAATGAAAGAATCTATGGAAAGTGACAGCAGCTGTCACCAAATAAGGGGTCAGAAACAGTGGCTCTTAAAATCACCTTCCTCATTTTTACCCCCTCTCTCATTGTTTTCCCCCAATCATGAAAAGCCTTTATATTCATATGATATGGTTTGAAGTACCAAGAAATAGGCAGACAAACTCCAGAGAGATGAATACCAGCAGACCACACAGCAGCTTCCAAAGGTTCAGACAATGATGAACAGATGCAGCTCTGAAGGCTGCCAGCCTGGTCCTGGTTCTGCTTCTGTGGGAACCAATGTGGTTGATGCGGAAGATAACAATACCAGTTGCCTCCGCCCGGTGGCATAAGGAGACACAGGCACAGTGGCTTCTGCCCACACCCCTCTGCAGAAGATGTCCTAGAAGTACCAGGCAGCCCAGGGAATCACCTTCTGTGTCTGCAGACAGCACCAGAGGGCTTAATGAGGACCCACAGCAAACCCAGAAAAAAGCAGACCCGAACTGGATTGCAAAGGCTCTGAAAACTAAGCTGTCACTGGAAATAAAGCCCACAATGTAAGTCAGAGCCTACACACTTAGCTAATCTGGATGACTGCATGCTAAAATATAATATTTACATAGGACCTAGAGCCTCCTAACATAATAACAAACATCCAGGATACAATCAAAAAATCACCTGTCCTGCCCCAAACTGAAAAAAACACATCTGAAGGAGAAAAGACACTCAACTGATGAAGATGCTGAGATAAATCAGATATGAGAATTATCCGATAAGGATTTTAAAGCCGACATCATAAAAGTGCTTCTGGAACCAATTATAAATTATCTTGAAACCCATGGAAAAAAATGGAAAATCTCACTAAAGAAATAGAAATTATCAAAAAAAGGACCAGGTGGAAGTTATAGGTATGAAAAATACAATTATTGAAATAAAAAATTAGCTGGATGATCTCAGTAGTAGAGTGACGATGACAAACAACAGTCAGTGAACTTGAAGACAGATCAATAAAATGTACTCAGTTTGAATGAGAGTGGGAAAAATAGACAGGGAAAAATAAATAGAGCCCAGAAATCTGTGGGATAATAACGATCTAATGATCTAATATTTGTATCACTGGAATCTCAGAGAGGAGGAAGCGTGTGGAACTAAAAAAGTACTCAAAGAAATAGTGGTTGAAAACTTCCCAAGTCTGGTAATAGATATCACATATAGACACTTAACTTTTTACAATTAGAGTTAATATAGAACCACTTCACACAAAATGTAGAAAACTTGCAATTGTATAGCTCCTTTGACCTCTTTATGCTACAGTTCTCATATCTACATGCATTATAAATCTCACAAGACTATGTTATAACTTTTTTTTGCTTTGAACAGTCCCATGTATTATAATGAAACTAAGAGGCAAAAATAATATTTTATATTTATTTAGATATTTGCCATTTAAGAGTTTCTGTATTGCTTCTTTAAGATTTGAATTTCCATTTGGTATCATCTCCATTTAGCATTTACTTCCGTGAGCATGGTTATAACGGCTGCTTTAAGATCCTTGGTAGATTCCAACATCGTGGTCATCTTGGAGCTGGTCTTGGGTGTTAGTCTTTTCTCTGAATCTGGGTCACATTACTCGGGATCTTCTTATGTTGCATAATTCCCGACGGAACCCTGAACATGTGGGTATGATATGGTGGAGACTCTGGGTCTGGTATATTCCTCTAGGCAGGAATACGATCCTGTCTAGAGGAACGTTGATCCTTTTGTCTAGGGCAAGTGGGTTCAAAGTGCAAATTCTCTTGGTTCAGTTCTTTTATCTATCCAGTTCTTTTAGCTGCTCTGTGTTGTCTGCCCTACGCCAGTGTGTGTGGTCCAGGGGTCATTCAAGGTCATGGGCAGTTTAGACGCAGAACTTGGGCCCCCCATCTTGGAATCTCTTCTGAGATTTCCCTCTTCCTGGTGGCTGTGGTTGGCCAGACTGTCTGCTGGCTCTTCAGCCCGACTTTATGCTGCCCTCAGGATAAAAAACCTGGGAAATTGCCTCCAGGTAATTCTTCCACATTTTACACACCTCCAGAATCTGCCTGCTTTTGTTCACTCTCCATTATTGTTTTTTTGTCCAGAATCTGAAGCTGGATTCAGTTGGAGCTTACTCCACGATGGAAGCAGAAACCTCCTTAAGATTTTGATGGGAAGTTTCCTTAAAACTCAAAATTATGTTTGGAAGAATGACATTTTTTAAACATCCATTCTTTCCAGTCAAGATCCTGCTTTGTCTATCCATCTGATTCTTTGATGTTTGTCAGTAAAATTTTCTTTGTTTCTTAGTAGATAAGTCTCTAAACTTATATTGAAATCTATTGTGTTTCACTTGCCTATATTTCTTTGTAATTAATTTGCTAATTTTTGGAGACTGGAATTTATGGAAGCTTGATTTGCAGTAGGCCTTTTCCCTTGTTGTACAATTAATTTGTAGTTGTCTTCTGAATACACACTATGTGTACTTCACATCATGTCACTAAGACCATCAATGGTCCAGTCTCATTCCTGGTTTGCTCTGTAGTTATTACCCTGTTGAGCAATTTAGGTGAAGATCACTGATCTTAGGTTGGTTCTAATTGTGTCTCTTCAGTGTAGAGTTCAAACACAGGACGATGAAATATGCTCTGTCCCTGCTGGTAATTTCGTATGCTGTTAACTTCTAGAGCTCTGCATGAGTCATTTAGTTTTAGAAGGGGGAAGGGTTCCAGCCATCTTCCATGCTGTCCTTTTTTTTTTTTTTTTTTTTAAATAGATTGAACCAGCTCTGAATGGAATTTTCCACCAATATGCAGAAATGCATTGATTAATGTTTTTCTTTTCTTTGGGGAAATAATAATACCTGAACTAAATTTTTTAAAAAAGGAGAGGAGTTAAAACTAGAAGTAAAAAAATAATATCACATTAAGCTTTTGAAATGAACTTACTTTTAAAAATTAATTAATAGGTATTAAAATCAAGATCAAAAACGTTTAAACCAACTTCTCTTTTAAAGATATAGAGATGACTTCTTTTCTTAAATGTTACTTTTATATTCTGAATCCCCACAGCTTTTCACAAAAATGCATTTGAAGTTATACGAGTGTTTGGCATATCTCTAGCATCTACAGGAACTTGACGTTTTTATTTATTTGTTTGTTTATTTATTATTTTTGGCTGCGTTGGGTCTTCGTTGCTGCGCGTGGGCTTTCTCTAGTTGCGGCGAGCGGGGGCTATTCTTCGTTGCGGTGCGCGGGCTTCTCATTGCGGTGGCTTCTCTTGTTGCGGAGCACAGGCTCTAGGTGTGCGGGCTTCGGTAGTTGTGGTGTGTGAGCTCAGTAGTTGTGGCTCGTGGGCTCTAGAGAGCAGGCTCAGTAGTTGTGGCACACGGGCTTAGTTGCTCTGTGGCATGTGAGATCTTCCTGGACCAGGGCTCGAACCTGTGTCCCCTGCATTGGCAGGCAGATTCTTAACCACTGTGCCACCAGGGAAGCCCTAGAGGAACTTGATGTTTGTTGAATAGAAAAAAAGAAGAAAATATGATTTTCTATAACGAAGATCCCATTTCTTACATTTCATTTAAGAAAACAAGAAGTTCCTTTAATCATATGTTATGAATAGTGGTGATACCTAAGAAATTATTCAGTTCAGACAGAATACCTTATTATTTTATTGTACTGCATACTCTACTCCTAAAAAAAAGTCACTGCTTCCCCAAAGAAGATACAAGAGACTAAGAGCATACTAAGAATACTTTATTGTCATAACTAAATGCATTAAATATACATTCTAAATGGAATATATTGTATATTTGATAAAACACGTATAGCATTCATCAAGGCAAAAAAAAACACTGAATGAAAAGATGGCACACAAATAAAAGGAAGAGTTCTCAAATACTGCAATAACTTCAGCATCCTGGAATAATGTTTATTCCTGGCCCATTTTCTGCCCATTGGAAAAAACTGCACTGTTTTTCCTTCCCAAGAGGGCACACAAAAAAATTCTTTCCATTATTAGGTCCAATCTTCAACACTGTTCTCATGATGGAGCGTTTGCCATGGCTGCAGAATGGGAAGGACAAATCTGCCCACTGGGGGGGAAAAACAGATTGTGAAGTTTAGATGGAAGGTAGAGTGACAGGCTGAGCCTCGACGCATTTGATTAGTACTGTACTGTCTTCACTGCTGTTCCTATTAATTTGACATTGTAAGATACACGTAAGTCATTAGTCGTTGCCCCTCAAAAACCTTATATCCTATAAGAAGCATCTCTAACAAGTTCGCTTGAATCACACAGAAAATTGTCATAATTCTGAGTTTCCCTCTGTCCAAAGGCATATTTACAGAAGTTCCTTCACTTTATTGAAAATCTCTCTGTAAAGCAAATCACCAGTGTTCCTGATACAGCTCTGTTTAAGCTATGAAGGTCAAAGATTTGTTATGATTTTAATATTAACCTTCCTTAGTCTCCTAGGAAAAGCAAGCATCCAATACAGAATTACCAGGACTAATTCACGCAAATTCCATTGTATTATTCTTATCCTTATTAATTTTGGCCTCAAGAGAGCTACCCAGAAGGCTGTGATATTGTTAATATTGCTAATAATATTTTCTCCATTACATCTATACAAGCTTTGAGGGGAGGAGATCAGGAAGTTGAGTAGGACGGAGCCACATCTCGGGCAGGGGTTATGCTCTAAGATCATGATCAAATTTTCCCTGGGGAATTCCTTAGGAAGGTATCACACTGAAGACAGATCATTTCTCTCTCAGCAAGCCCAATCAGAAAACTTTGCTCCAGTGCCGAAACAGATCCATACTTTCTTTTTCTAGTTAGGCACCAGATGAAGCAGCTGGGAAAAATATCTATCTTTAAACCTTAGGATCACAGTCAGAAGTGAGAGGCTCTCGTTCTGCGGAAGGCAGAAAGACTGACCAAAAGCGCCCAGATTCCTGTCTTGTATCTCACACTCATTTGCAGGGACAAACTCATAGATCGAAAGGTTGGGGAATCACCTACATCTAAACTGTTATTGTGCCATCACTTGTTTTGGTTAAGCCTGTGTGGTAGGATTTGCTACGTTTACTGTAAATCCAGGGCATGTAAATTACTTCCCTGGGTTCTTCTATCCAGTGCATAAAACAAAGGTTTGGATGTCACACTGAAGTCAGGAAGAGCAAATATCTATCTTGGATTATCAGTCACCTGGTGACTCAATACCTCTCTCTTTGTAAGCCAAGGGGGTTACAAATATGATATACTCTAATAATGGAATAGCTGTCATTTGATTAATTCTTCTTTTGGGGATGAACCTCTTTGAATTTTCAGTTATTCAACATTCAGGTTTTAGACTAAATGTCAGTCAGCATGGCTTTTAAATTTAAAGGTAAAACCAGAAACGGACTATTTGTTACATTTTAATAACTGAAGTATTCAAGGACACTATCATTAAGCTTGATAGGTCGTACACGTACTTCGAAAAATCCACATTGTGCTTCTCTCGGTAGAGGACAAGCATAAAAGTGCCTGCCCTTGTTTTCTCCATCCTTCCTCACCACTTGGAGAACGCAGGGGCGGTCATGTTTACTGCAGCGGGGACTGCAGGCATTTAATGAATGAGGACCACCTGGCGTGTTACTCTGAAGCTCCCTGTAATGACAAGTTACACAATAACTGCAGCATGATCGTGCTAAAAGGGGTCATTCACACCACCTCACCCCGCATCGGAATCCTGCCTGTACAAAGAGACAGTACCAGAAAGCGACCACCGTCAACTTCCCGCAATTACTGGGTTGGCCAAAAAGTTCGTTCGCTTTTAAGTACAAATAAAAGACATCCTTCATTTTCACCAAGAATTTTATTGAACAATGTATTCACTAACTGAACGATCTTTTTGGCCAACCCAATACATACACTCCTACATCTTTTTTTTTTAATAGTTGTTTTAAAATTAATTAATTTATTTTTGGCTGTGTTGGGTCTTTGTTTCTGTGCGAGGGCTTTCTCTAGTTGCGGCAAGCGGGGGCCACTCTTTATCGCGGTGCGCAGGCCTCTCACTATCACGGCCTCTCTTGTTGCGTAGCACAGGCTCCAGACGCGCAGGCTCAGTAGTTGTGGCTCACGGGCCCAGTTGCTCCGCGGCATGTGGGATCTTCCCAGACCAGGGCTCGAACCCGTGTCCCCTGCATTGGCAGGCAGATTCTCAACCACTGCACCACCAGGGAAGCCCCTACATCTTTTTAATTCTTGGTTTTCCCAGGTAATTTCCTTCCAAAGCTACCTATTTATGTAAATTAAATTTAAATTAGGCATATCATTTAAACTTCTCAAGAATAGAAACAGCTGAATTGCACATCCAATCTTCTTAGTTTTCATTTGTGACATCTGGTTCTTTTCTTACCCAACATGACAGGGTGGCTACTTTTATTTCCCTTAAAATATTCTCAAGTCCAGCTGTCCCCCGACGCCCAAAGGAACTAGAGTCACAATCTTCTCCAATTATTTTCTCATCAGTAGCAAACTCTCATCAATGGTTCTGACAAGGCCAAAGAGATCTGCTGTCCAATTTAAAGACAATTTTCTATGCTCTTCTTTGACCAAGTCTACCTTAATAGTTGCAATCATATTTCAGCAAGTAACAGGCTGCCTGGCAGAGCAGAAATGTGTATTTTGTAAAGCTAGCGAGGAAGCTTTAGTCTCCCCCCATGATTAGATCAAGAGTGTCTGGAGGTTACCCCTGAATACAGTGTATAAAGGCCAGAAGCCAGGCTTCCACTGTAGCTGTCTAGGTAGAATTTTTTCTTTGAAAAGGAGCTTCATGATTATTTTTAATTTTTTTATATTTTGCATATTTTAATAATGCTTTTATAAAAGTCTTCTTAATAAACCAACTGAAGAGAAAAAGAGCTCTTATTAAAACCAGAAGTCCTTCCCCTTAATAGCCCCATTTTTAACTTTTTAATGATAAAGTTCTTCCTTTCTTTTTTTGTTAACTTCTAAAGAACAAAATACCATTCTTAAATGATTTTTTAAAAATACTTATAAATCAGAGGTTGGTTCCCTTTTCCTTGCTTCCTAAACCACATTCTTCCCATACTTGTTCCTATAATGATGCCTTGAGGCGTCATATCTAATCAAAATGTTCGGAGTGTGAGATATTTTTTCCAGTTTTATTGAGATAGAATTGACATACAAGGGATCTTTTATTTGTGGTGAAATTGGTTTACACTCGTTTATAAAATAGATGCTTAAATATATTTCTTTAAAGGGATGGACTCAAACATCCTGAAGTTCCTGAAGCTGCTTGGGCAGCAGGCGTGTGCAAGATGAAAGCAGCTGTGGGCACTGCTAAGGACACTGTTATCATTAAATATTTCTCCAGCAGCTATTTTGTTGGTAGCATTTTCAGGGTAGGGAATAGTGGCTTATATTTTAGCGTCATGGGGGATGCTAACCAGAAATAGGGAGGGTGAGGGGCAACAGACTTCTCTTTTCCAAACCCCCTTCACTTCAACAGCCCCTCTCCCCAAAAGGGGCAATATTAAAATGTTAACTTCAAGAGAAGCTGAACATCTGGGTGGTTGTACAGAAGTTGAGTGATTTCAAAATTGAAGCAAGTGGGTCATAAACAGTGCTTAAAAAAAACTTAGAGGAGGAACACAGAAGGTTAAGAATCTTAAAGGAAAGAAAGAAACTGGTGCTTTCGTAAAAAAAAAAAAAAGTACACACATGCAAACAGTTTTATATATTGGAAGGCTGTCTGAGGTAACAATTAGTTAAACATTTTCAAACCCACTTGCTTCAACCTAGAAATCTCCAGAGTTTCGCAAATCCAGGAAGATGTTTAGATTTTCCTACTAGTAAAGCTTTCCTGGAGAGGAGCACGGTGGAAGTCAGGATTAAGGTAGAAAGGAAAGATCCCAGTGTTTCCTATAGCTTCCTCATTTCTGTCTTCAATTCTGTTTCTTCCTTGGTATAAAGTTAAAGGAGAAAATAGCCACATGCTATCTTATCCCGGCCCTTAGAGTGGGGTCCATCTGACCAGAAGCATCAGCATCACCTGGCAGCTCCTTACAAGTACAGAATTATCCTCCCCTACTCCAGATCGCGGGCAGAATCAGAATCTGCATGTTAACAGGACTCCCAGGGGATTCATATACACATTAAGTACTGAAGCACTGAGTTAATGTAACCAAGACACTGATGCCATCTGTGAACACATCAGCTCTAAAGATGTACAGGGAATCTTAATTTTATGATAGCAAACATTACCCAGGGTAATTAAATGTTCTGATTAATTGAGGACATCTTGGTTCCTCTTTGTTTCAATCATTACTTTAAAAACTTTCGAAAATGTAGCAGAGCATTTTCTTGGGTAAACTTAGCATATGGGATAGTTTAACTTATTTTGATAACTAGGACCATCATTTTGAATACTAATACTGGATTATAAACGGTCAATATAATAGATCAGGGTTGGAAAATCTTTTTCAGAAGGGACATACGTTTAGGCTTGTGGGTCTTATGGTCTCTGTTGCAAAATACTCAAATCTGCTGTTTTAGCATGAAAAGCAGCCAGAGGGAATATGTAAACCAATGGGAATGGGATGTGTCCCAATAAAACTTTATTTATAAAAACGGGGTGGGCTGACTTTGGCCCTTCTGGCTGTAGTTTGCTGAGGTAGAGGTCGTCATTAGAACCAAGAGTAGTGCTTAATGTATAATAGGTTCTTAATAAATACTTATTAATAAATAAACACTGAACATGTTCAATAAGCATTGTTCAAGTAACACTGAACAGAGATCAGATAAAAACTATTATCAAGAAGGAAGACATTACCAAGCACAGGTTTGTAATTTTTAAAACGGGTATTTTTTCAGTGATCAATTTATCATGGTTTAACTTATTTTACAGATAGGGTGATTCATTATAATAAAAACACTGAACTGATTAGGCTCACTGAATGTAGATTTTGTAGCTCAGCAGTATTTCAAGGATCGTAACAAACAAACAGAGGTTAAATGACTCATCCTGGATGGTCCCAGGTGGTTCTGACATCCTTGGGGACTGAAAACACCAAAAGGTGAACCAGAAGCATGAACGAGAGGTGAGTGCTTCACTGGTGATTAGAGGTAGAATCTGGCAACCCTGATGGCGGCAGACCCGAGAAAACGTTACTGATTTTCATTTCACTCATTTCACTCATCTACGTGAGCCTTTGCATCAGCTCAGGAAAAGCTTCAACCCAAAACACGTTATGCTTCTTTGAAGTGGTTATCACTGTGTTTTGTTCTGCGTTTACAATAGTTGGATCAAAGACTTAAAACTGTCTAACAGTCATTCTTAACTGCTTAAAAATTGGTTCAATGATCTAATTTATAATCCAGTAGCTGGATAAAATTCAAGTCTATCTAAAGACCAATCTGAAAATATGCCCCATCAACATGGCATGTATCATGTGGTGATGAGAGCAGTAATTAAGAGAACAAAAGGCAAATTAATTACCATACAATTATTAAAGAAACAATGAACTGGCTATAAATTCTCTGAGTGGACCACCTGCTTTAATCCTATTATGTTGTGAGCTTCTGCTCGGCATCTTGTCCACAAGATGAACACTGTAGCTGCCAGACAAGGAGAAAAATGAAATAAATGACAGTAATTTGCAATTTATTCCTTGTAAAGTAGCTGGGTGCAGAAGGGCTGCTGGGTGAATGTATTTCATCACTTGACATTTATTCTGCTAGTTGATGTTGATTGATTTTGGAGTCTCATTCCTGGGGTTCTTATATTCAACACATACGCACGCTGCAGTGTTTCTAAGTAAAGCTGTGTGCTGTGATTAATCATATGACCCTATTACTAATGGCTTATGAAGAAATCTTTAAAACTTAAGGTTACATTAATGTTTTTTAAATCCATAATTCATTAGTTAAATTGTCTGAGATTTTCTACAAAGCACTAAGGAAATAAAAATATGCCAAGATACTTCATTTGAGTACAACAAAAGCCACAATATTTTTAAATGATCATATCTGCTTCTTTCCACTTAGGCTACACAACAGAAAAGGCTGTTCAAAAATGATTTTCCTACAGCATAGCCTCCCAACTCAGACACTCTTAACTAGCTCCTTCATGAACTTCCGTCATGACACATTAATTAGTGTTCAGTGAAAAGGTGACGTACTGATCGAGTCAGTTAAAAGTTTGCCCGCCATAACTTAACTCAAATGTCTATATTTTTTGAGTATTATGGACAAAAGTCAAACCAGTTATTATACATGATTATGAACAACAACAACAACAAAAAATCAGCCAAGGATAAACGATCAAGATTAACTGATGGTAAAATTAGAGTCAGTACAAGAAACTCGAGATTAAAGCATCTATTGACCAAAAAACATCTCAGAATTCTGTTATTAAAGGATTCCCAGAGGTTGGTCTAGGTTTGTGCAATGGTGGTCCTTCATCTCACTGCCCAAAGAATCTTTCCATCAGCAAAGACATAGCTCATCAGATGAAAAGCTGGAGATCAGAACGCCCCTGAGATTATTTTAGATCCCGTCCACAGCAACTCTTCCTCTCCTCATCCCCCACTGGCAAGAAAAGGCACAGGGGAAGAAAACTCACCTTCACTCTGTTTAAAATACTCTTCCCTGGGCTTCCCTGATGGCGCAGTGGTTGAGAGTCCGCCTGCCGATGCAGGGGACACGGGTTCGTGCCCCGGTCTGGGAAGATACCACATGTCTCGGAGCGGCTGGGCCCGTGAGCCGTGGCCTCTGAGCCTGCGCGACCGGAGCCTGGGGTCCGCAACGGGAGAGGCCACAAAAGAGAGAGGCCCGCGCACCCAAAAAAAAAAAAAAAAAAAAAAATACTCTTCCCTTCATTTAAAGGTGCTGGATATACAGTGTCTGCTTTCTGAAGGAAAAGAAAATTGTGGAGAGATCTCTCTCCCTGAGGAGGCATAATATCAGGTGTGAGAGGAGCCCCAGATAAAGAAATTAAACAAGGTTGGGGAAGAACATTTCCAGGATCTGCCAATAATCATTAAGGCACAAGGATGACATTGTTTATTAAAATGTCTCTGTCTCTGGTGACAGCAACTGGGGGGTCTTCTCCTGAACATGTAGCTGGTAGTCTCATAAAACATATCTGACCTGGTAGGGTTCATTAATTGGAATTACAACTTTTTAATTTCAGGTCCAAAAGTAGTACTCACGCTCTTTGAGCCTTTTTGGTTGAAACAAATACCACACTCCCTGCCCCCTGGCTGTTTGAAATACAGTCACTTTCTTTGGCAGAAATGTCACTAAAAATATCTCAGATCCCTCTCTTTAGAACAGAAGACATTTACTAAATGTTATGAATGATAGTTTCCCTTCTAGACGAACTATCTTTCATCGGAAGAAAAGCTTAAACAAAACTGCTAACAGTGGAGACTGCTAACCGGTAAGATTATGGGGGATTTAATCATTATTCTTTATACTTTCCAATATGTTCCAAACACTCTGTATTAAGCATGTATATGGTTACAGCCAGAAAAAAGCAAAACACAATTTTCTACAGATGGAGGAAATTCTGTTTTTCATTCCCTTCCCTTCTCTAATATTATAAGCTAGAGGAGGCAAGGGAGGCAAATTACTGTAATAGTCTTTCAGGGTTTGACTGACATTTCCAAGATCAATTCAGCTTCCTCAGCAATGGATGATCTTTCTGCATTCTTAAAACTTACGCAAATACCTTAAAGAGCAAGGTTAGAAGCATCATACCTGTTAGAAAATCCAGGGTTGCCACTTTTGAGATCCCGTGATGAGCAGTGG
The DNA here is from genome assembly GCF_003676395.1 of Aethalodelphis obliquidens. Classification (NCBI taxonomy): domain Eukaryota; kingdom Metazoa; phylum Chordata; class Mammalia; order Artiodactyla; family Delphinidae; genus Aethalodelphis; species Aethalodelphis obliquidens. The sequence goes on from NW_020837969.1 coordinate 4,715,260, forward strand.
GTTGTTTTTAATCTTTTATATGCTGGACTAAATAATTTAGAGGGAGAGCAGACCATAGATGATATGTTTACTTTGTTAGATAGTTGAGTTCTATAGTTTGTTCTCTCCTCGGAGGGGTGCACTGTATCACTAAAGCAAACGTTAGTAGGAGGGTTTGGAAATTCCCCATCTAGTATCTGGTTTTGGCTTTCTTCTCTTTCCAAAGCACTGGATTTATTGCTGAAATCCGTCAAAACAAGGGTTGTAGTTCCAAATGCAGTTTTCCTGTTGATCTTCACTTCCGTCCTTGGTTTTCCAAAGCTATTACAAGGGTATTTCACTAAACTGTTAAAGGCGATAGGATTCTCTTCATTCTTGGGTACCGAATCTGGAAGGAGAGACCAGTAATTCTGCATTATTCCTATAAATACACTGACTGTTTGAAACATCTTTTCATTTGATTAAAACATTTAGTTCATTTATTACAGTGACCTCATGTATAGAACTAATAATACAAAGTTAGCTTGAGCAATTCAGAGTTAACCACCTTCAGATTAGGAAATAAAGCACCATATGAAGTGCAAAATTTCCAGGGACTCAGAGATGGGTTTAATAAAGATTTCTACTTGTTATGCTTTATGTTATGTTTAAGCATTTAAAGGTTACTGAGCTATCAATTTTGTTGCTATTAGGCCAAATATTAAAGCAGTGTAAATAAGAGGTGACACCCCACAAAGCTTTCGATCAGCAGTTAGAGCCTATATCTAGATTATCAGGAATGCTTCTGTGAATGACAAGACCAAGTGAAAGGCCTATTAAAATTAAGTAAAGATGAATTACAAAGACTTACATTTATTAAATATGTTTCAAAAAAGCGTCCTAGGATTTTGGAATCTGTAATTTATTCTAAAGTGCAGTTATCTGCCTTTCACACTCAGAAAAAAATAACAAGAAAATAATTAAGATGTGTAAAGGCATTTCAGAATGTCAGAATAAATGTGGAAACCTAAGACTGGGGTTTTCTGAGGGCTCTCTGTTGAACGATACTGCAGAGGGAGGGACAGAAATAGGAGACAGTCCCTTCTGCTACTAGCAAAGGTGTATATGGGGTGATGCCTGCATTTCTGGCCCAGCGAACACAATACAACATGACAGCTCACACAATGGGGGGTCCAGAAGAATGAACTTTCTCCCCTAATTGAAGAAAGAAAGAACACTTTGAGAACACAGGAGAAGCTGCATCAGCGAGATGGCTCTTAATCACAGGTTTCCTCTGAGGCTCTACATCCTCTGCACGCACGAAATTGTGAGCTACGATGAGTTATTCTGAAGGATTTCAATGAAATCAGTACAATTGTCTGAGTAAAGATTTTAATAACAAGGGGTAGGAGGCTAAAGAAGAGAAAAAACTCAGCATTCTCCTATTCCACCTGCAATATTCTTACAGAAATCCTCCCTTTCAATTTATGAAACACTTGGACTGAATAACAAACTCAAAAGTTGCTGAAATCTGCATAAAACAAAGCTTTATTGAATAATTCATTAGAAACAGTAGAGAACAGATGTGATCATCTCAGTTTTTTGAGATACAATGGCACATACTCTTTTAGCACAAGCGTGTTCCCCCCCCCCGTTAAAAAAAAAAGTGCTCAACAGAATGTCAGCATCGTTTACATGCAAAGGCTGGCAATTCTTTTAAACCTTTCAGAAAGAGAGCATTTTACTTCGTTATGAAATATCAAGACGGAACAAGACATGTACCTGACTTTGTATAATTAACCCTCTTTGAAATGGAAGGCACTCAGAATCAAAATTCAGTCTTACCCGTAGGCCTTGAAGTCAGGCAAGCATCACATGCTTCAGAAGACGGCTTATTTATTAGCGTACAGACCTCACATGTCCACTGCTCTTCAGACTTCCGGGCCACAGAGTCCATAAGATGACCCCCTCTGCTGGATGGCCAACTGACTGTAGTATTTCTAGCTGGCAGCCTGCTATAAGAGAACTTCTAAAGTTAATCATTAACACTTTCGTTATTGTCTTGTTCTTATACATTCTGGATATCTTAGAAACAATTACAGAACCATTAATACCCAAATGCTACATGTTTACTATTGCTTAGAAGTTCTCTCTCTCTTTCGGAATAAAATGTTTTTACTTGGGCCCTGCTGATTGCTTTTAAAGACAGTAATAACAAAAGTTTTAGAGTCAAAGAGTTGTGTGTGTTTGTGTTTTTTTTAAACTAACTAAAAATATTTGACATAACCACTAGGGAGCATTTCTCAACTAGTTTTTTGTTTTTGTTTTTTTTGCGGTATGCGGGCCTCTCACTGTTGTGGCCTCTCCCGTTGCAGAGCACAGGCTCCGGACGCGCAGGCTCAGCAGCCATGGCTCACGGGCCCAGCCGCTCCGTGGCATGTGGGATCTTCCCGGACCGGGGCGCGAACCCGTGTCCCCTGCATCGGCAGGCGGACTCCCAACCACTGCGCCACCAGGGAAGCCCTCAACTAGTTTTTTAAGTAAGTGGGACTCTTCCCAAAGCAAAACTAAAATATCTTTATTCAAATTAGGGAGGAAATGAGTCATGTAGAAATTAGAGCACTGAATGTAAGATGAGAAAAGTTTTACGTTTACTTCGTGTGCCTCTGGAATTTCTCAATATCTGCTGGGCACTAAATCAACTGATCTATAATCTGTAACGATGGAATTCCTAAATGACTCCGTACTGTTCCAGGAAATGTCTTTCTAAAGCTCTGATACAGTCCTGCTCTTTAGCACATGGCTCTGGGGCTACAGAGCACATCACGTGGTTCAGCAGCCAATGCAGTGTCATGGATTCCTTTCATGATTCCAAACATTAATACTGAAAAAAAGTTCTTTCAGTAAAGGCTTTGTACCTTACGTTTCAGAACATGAGTTCTTTGACTTTCAAAGGTAGCCTCGTCTTCTGTAACATTTTGCTCCTACCCATAATTATAACAGGTTTAAAATTCAGACTTGTCTGGTAAAATCATAAATAGCATAAGAAAATCTGAAAGTAAGACACATCTCATTATGGTTATTTTTATCTTTACTTACCTTGACTTTTAATGCCATTCAATATTTATCCCTGTAGATCAACTATACTTTAATAAAATAAATCTTTAAAAATATTTCTTATTCCTATGGAACACCAGACCTTCTACAGAATTTACTTCACCTAATCCCTGCCCTCTACTAACTTACTCTGAGGCAGCATCATACATTTATTCATAATTGAGTAAACACAATTTAAATAACCTTCAGATTTTCAATGTGCTCCAACTTTTAACCATTTTCATCTTCTATCCTATAAATTTCATTAACCATGAGGGGATATTTATTGTTACATAAAGAAGCTCTGGAAGCATTCTCTCCTTGCTGCTCCGTTTCTTAATCGCCTACTAATGAATTCTTTCCAATCTCCAGTTGGACGTGTAACAGGAATTCCAACCTTAACCCATCTGTAGTGGGCTGAATGATGGCCTCCTAAAGACAGCAGGTCACAAAACCAGGAACCTGTAACTGTTACTTTATGAAGAGGATCTTTGCAGATGTAATTAAGGATCTTGACATGGCGAGATGATTCTGGATTATCAGGGTGATCTCTTAATGCAAACACAAGTATCCTTATGAGAGAGAGGCAGAGGGAGATATGATACACACAGAAGGGGAGAAGGTAACGTGACCACACAGGCAGAGACGTGAGGAGTCGTGTAGCCACAAATGAAGAACACTGGCAGCCACCGGAAGCTTGAAAAGGCACGGAATGGATTCTCCCCGGTCTGTGCTGCCTCCGGGAGCACAGACCGGCCCACAGCTTGACTTTGGCCCGATGAAACCGATGCTGGGCTTCTGGCATCCAGAACCGTGAGAGAAGAAATTTCTGTTGCTTTAAGCTGTCAGGTTAGTGGTAACTTGTTATGGCAGCCATGGGAAACTAGTACAAATAAGTCAGGACCTCCTGCCCCCATCCGCAACTCTGCTAGTTTGTCACATCTCAGCAAATGGCATCACCATCACTCAGTTGATCAGGCCAGAAACCTGTGAGCCGTCCTTAACCCTTCTTACCCTCATAACTGGTCCACCAGCAAGTCCTGCAGGCTCTGCTGCAGAGGCAAATCTACTAGAAGCTCACGAAGCCTCCACAGCTTGCTGTGCTGTCCTCTGTGGATCGGAGTGGCAGGGTGCAGAGTGGGGGCAGTCACTCCAGCTGCACGGGCGCTGAGGACACTGTCGCTGGTGTCAGTCCTGGGGCTCTCTCTGGGCAAGGCCCACGTGCTGCCAGCACCAGCTCATACCTGCTCGGTGCCCAGGGACGGTGTGCCGGCCTGGCACAGGGAGCAGGTGCACTGTCTATACTTCCAGGACAAGCGATTCTGCTCCATTCCTCTTAGGGGACGTCATGACCTGGGCTGCGAGTGCACTCAACACAGGCGCCACCCACCACTGACCCACAGACAGCCTGGTAGAGGCGCAGGGCAGAGACAGCTGAGGGAGAGAGACCCAAAGGCTGGTGGTTCTCAGAGAAAGGTCCTTGGGCTCACAGCGCCAGCACCACGTGGGAACTCGGTAGTCATAGAGTCCAGGCCTCTCCCCAGACCTGTGAATCGCACACTCGGGGTAAAGCCCAGCAATCCGTCCAAATTCTACTTCAGCTGAGTCAGTTGCCACAGTCTACTCTGATCCCTTAGTCAGGGAGCCACAGTACTTCCTGGAAGCCCCCCAGAATGTGTTTCTCCTGCTGAAACCAGAGAGAATCTGCTATCATGAGACTTGAAATGAAAGGGTGAAGCAGGAAGCAGCTTAGACCTGCCTGTATTCTTTCCACTTGTTCCATCTGTGGGCAGCCCAGGCAAGGTCACCTTTGGGAGTTCCAGTTCCTGAGATGTGGGTTTTTATAGTTTTTGCATTGATGCTATGAAATTACCCCAACATTTATTTTGGCTCCATAATCCATAAACTCCCATTTTAATTTAAGATAATTTGTATTGGGTATCTTTCACTGTAGTCAAAATTTGAGTCCTTTGTAAACTATGTTTTTAAACATGACAACTATGTAGTCAAACTCTTCCCCAAACAGGGCTATCCTGTCAAGATTAACCCACCACAGATTTTCTTCACGTCTCCCAAATGCCCTATAATTGCTCCATCCCCCTGAAAAATCTCTGCCAGGTCAGCTCGGCCTTAAGAACTGGTTTGCAAACAACACTAAATTCTCATTAACTAGCAAACAACTCTCAACACATTTCCAAACTAGATGGCTTCTAGAGACGTAAATACGTCTTCGTATAGGAACAAAACACCCTCCTCTCCTGCAGCTTCCTGAGCGCACAGGGCGTTTCCCCATGCACCTTGTCAGGGGCTGTTTTCTCTCCCAGGAAATCCCTTTCTGGCCTCTTGTCTGTGATGAGTTCCTATTTCTTCCCACCCTAAGCTCAAACTTCACCTCCTCAGAGAGATTTCTTTGTTCTTCCCAGGTGGATTTCAAGGTTTCCTCATCCATACTATACCTCCACTGCCATTAGCACAAATGTGCCCTTTTGCAGCATTTCCATCACGGGCTTCTTATGATCTATTGACCCCCCACGTTAGACCCTGAGCACTTCGAGTGACTGTATTCGCTGTTCTCTTTGTTTTCCCAGTACCTGGCATATAGCAGACCCTAAGAAAGAAAGTAAACAGTACAGAAATGAAAAAGTGAAACAGAAATTATAAAGACTCTAGTAAAAAACAAAGAAAAATGCAGTTTCCCCTTAAGGAAACAATACTCACACATGTAAATTATGCTAGCTAGTAATATAAAGGAGAGCCAACAATAACTGGTATAGGTATTCAAAGTGTGGTGTGATCAATAAAAACTGGAAAATCTGGGGAGGACTTCGGGAAAAGGTGAAGTAAACTTTTAGTGACTGAAGGAACACAAGAATTTAGATCATTACTACTGGGCTTCTCATATCTCAATTTTATTTGAAATGACTTTAAAGTGAAAAAATTTAGTCAATATAAAAAGTGCTCAAATGCTTATCCAGAAAATGAATTGAATATACTTAATTACAGAAATCTCTAAGACTGGGGCCAATATTACTGGTTTTCAAATGTCTTATTTTGTATACACTTATTTTGCAATGAGTCTTGAGCTGGATGCCTAGACAGAACAGAACTAGGTCAGGAGGGAGGAGGGAATGCAGGGCCCAGGACATTTCCAGTACAGCATGGCCTCCCTAACTCGTAGTAACTCCCAAGTCTCTTTCAGGGAACCCTTGAGGCTTTGAATCCTAGTTTCAAAAACCCTTTGGAATTGACAATGATCTTATTTTTATGATAAATAACATGTTTACTTGATAATCTGGAAGAATTTTTTAAAAATTCAAAAGCTATCAATTCACAGAAAACAAATACATATGGAACATTAATCACTTATTCAGTAGACAAATATATATTGAATGTACTCTATTTTCCAGATCCAGTGTTATACACTTTTGATCAAATAAATGTACACCTATAACATTAAAAATAAGAAACCCATAAATCTGTGTAATATAACATTATTTAAACATATTTCGGATCTCTATGATAGTAAAATGGGATGAGGAAGCTGAGAAAAAGGGGATATGGTGTGGTTTAGAGTAAAGTAATCAATAACGAAAGGTGATGAACAAAATGAAACACAGGAACAAGGAGAAAAAAAAAAAAGATAGCTGCAGATGTATTTATGAAGACATAATGGGGGTCTGGACCATGCCATCTCCATCCCGGGGCCCTGAGCTCTCCACAGACCAGATGGCACCTCCCTCCTCCTTTGTTCTTTGCTATGTACTTTTTCAGTGAACTGATCTTGCTTTAATACTTCAACTAAGAACACGGGTAGTAACACTCAAGCCATCATCTCCCACCCACTTCCCACCCTAGGTGGACTATCTAGTCCACATATCCAAAACTTAATTTATCTCTTCCATTCTACCCGTCTTTCCCACATCTATAAAGTGAAAATTTCTGGCTTGGGGCCTGGAACTCTTTGCTTTATCCTCCATAGCAAACCTCTCACAATACTTGCTGGCATTAAAATTCTTTTAAAGTACCTATTTTTCTCTCCATTTCCAGTGTCTTACCCTCAGGACTGGAAACCCTCTCTCGCCCATTACACTACACAAGTTTCACGTCTGTTTCTTCAGTTCCCATCCTAATTATGCTATAATCAATTAAAAAGTCCTTCATCTACTGATTCAGGTAAGACATTAGCCATCTCCAGAACTACTACTGATTCCTACTAGTTGATCCCATCCTACCTGTAAAACTTAACTTTTGCTATTTAACAAACTTGGAGACTTCGTTTGGCTCTGTCACTGTTATCACCAATGATTCAAGGTTTGTGGCAATGCTCCTTCTTTCCAAGTAAATAATGTCTATTTGCTCATTTATTTAGCCAAAATTCTTTTTTTTTTTAACATCTTTATTGGAGTATAATTGCTTTACAAACTTGTGTTAGTTTCTGCTGTATAACAAAGTGAATCAGCTATACGCATACATATATCCCCATATCCCCTCCCTCTGGCATCTCCCTCCCACCCTCCCTATCCCACCCTTCTAGGTGGTCACAAAGCACCGAGCTGATCTCCCCGTGCTACGCGGCTGCTTCCGACTAGCCATCCATTTTACATTTGGTGCTGTATATATGTCAATGTTACTCTCTCACTTAGTCCCAGCTTACCCTTCCCCATCCCCATGTCAAGTCCATTCTCTACGTCTACATCTTTATTCCTGTCCTGACCCTAGGTTCATCAGAAGCTTTTTTTTTTTTAGATTCCATATATATGTGTTAGCATACAGTATTTGTTTTTCTTTTTCTGACTTACTTCACCCTGTATGACAGACTCTAGGTCCATCCACCTCACTACAAATAACTCCATTTCGTTTCTTTTTATGGCCAAGTAATATTCCATTGTATATATGTGCCACATCTTCTTTATCCATTCATCTGTTGATGGACATTTAGGTTACTTCCATGTCCTGGCTATTGTAAATAGAGCTGCAATGAACTTTGTGGTACATGACTCTTTTTTTTTTTTGTGGTATGCGGGCCTCTCACTGTTGTGGCGTCTCCCGTCGCGGAGCACAGGCTCCGGACGCGCAGGCTCAGCAGCCATGGCTCATGGGCCCAGCCGCTCCGCGGCATGTGGGATCTTCCCGGACTGGGGCACGAACCCGTGTCCCCTGCATCGGCAGGCAGACTCAACCACTGCGCCACCAGGGAAGCCCATGACTCTTTTTGATTATGATTTTCTCAGGGTATATGCCCAGTAGTGGGATTGCTGGGTCATATGGTAGTTCTACTTTTAGATAAGGAACCTCCATACCGTTCTCCATAGTGGCTGTATGAATTTACATTCCCACCAACAGTGCAAGAGGGCTTCCTTTTCTCCACACCGTCTACAGCATTTATGGTTTGTAGATGTTTTGATTATGGCCATTCTGACTGGTGTGAGGTGATACCTCATTGTAGTTTTGATTTGCATCTAATGATTAGCGATGCTGAGCATCTTTTCATGTGTTTGTTGGCAATCTGTATGCCTTCTTTGAAGAAATGTCTATGTAGGTCTTCTGCCCATTATTGGATTGGGTTCTTTGTTTTTTTGATATGGAGCTGCATGAGCTGCTTGTATATTTTGGAGATTAATCCTTTGTCTGCTACTTCGTTTGCACATATTTTCTCTCATTCTGAGGGTTGCCTTTTCATCTTGTTTATGATTTCCTTTGATGTGCAAAAGCTTTTAAGTTTCATTGGGTCCCATTTGTTTATTTTTGTTTTTATTTCCATTTCTCTAGGAGGTGGGTCAAAAAGGATCTTGCTATGATGTTATAGACTGTTCTACCTATGTTTTCCTCTAAGAGTTTTATAGTGTCTGGCCTTACATTTAGGTCTTTAATCCATTTTGAGTTTATTTTTGTGTATGATGTTAGGGAGTGTTCTAATTTAATTCTTTTACATGTAGCTGTCCAGTTTTCCCAGCACCACTTATTGAAGAGGCTGTCTTTTCTCCATTGTATATTCTTGCCTCCTTTATCAAACATAAGGTGACGATACGTGCGTGGGTTTACCTCTGGGCTTTCTATCCTGTTCCATTGATCTATATTTCTGTTTTTGTGCCAGTACCATACTGTCTTGATTACTGTAACTTTGTAGTATAGTCTGAAGTCAGGGAGCCTGATTCCTCCATCTCTGTTTTTCTTTCTCAAGATTGCTTTGGCTATTCGGGGTCTTTCGTGTTTCCATGCAAATTGTGAAATTTTTTGTTCTAGTTCTGTGAAAAATGCCACTGGTAGTTTGACAGGGGGTGCATTGAATCAGTAGATTGCTTTGGGTAGTATAGTCATTTCCACAATGCTGATTCTTCCAATCCAATAACATGGTATATCTTTCCATCTGTTTGTATCGTCTTTAATTTCTTTCGTCAGTGTCTTATAGATTTCTGCATATAGGTCTTTTGTCTCCTTAGGTAGGTTTATTCCTAGGTATTTTATTCTTTTTGTTGCAGTGGTAAATGGGAGTGTTTCCTTAATTTCTCTTTCAGATTTTTCATCATTAGTGTATAGGAATGCAAGAGATTTCTGTGCATTAATTTTGTATCCTGCTACTCTACCAAATTCATTGATTAGCTCTAATAGTTTGTATGTTATTTGCTGCTTTTCCCTTGCTGCTTTCAATATTTTTTCTTCGAATTTAATTTTTGATAGTTTCATTAATATGTGTCTTGGTGTGTTTCTCTTTGCGTTTATCCTGTATGGTACTCTCTGTGTTTCCTGGACTTGATTGACTATTTCCTTTCTCATGTTAGGGAAGTTTTCGACTGTAATCTCTTCAAATATTTTCTCAGCCCCCCTTTTTTCTCTTCTTCTTCTGGGACCGCTATAATTTGAACATTGGTGCGTTTAGTGTTGTCCCAGAGGTCTCTGAGACTGTCCTGAATTCTTTTCATTATGTTTTCTTTTCTGCTTTCTGGCAGTTATTTCCACCGTTTTATCTTCCAGCTCATTTATCTGTTCTTCTGCCTCAGTTATTCTGCTATTGGTTCCTTCTAGAGTATTTTTGATTTCAGTAAGTGTTTTGTTCATCACTGTTTGTTTGCTCTTTATTTCTTCTAGATCCTCGGTAATTGTTTCTTGTAATTTCTCCAATTTGTTTCCCAGATTTCGGATCATCTTTACTAGCATTACTCTGAACTCTTTTTCAGATAGGTTGCCTATTTCGTCTTCACTTATTTGGTCTTGTAGGTTTTTACCTTGTTCCTTCATCTGTAACATATTTTTCCGTGGTTTCATCTTTTTTTTTTGGTTTGTTTCCTCTTTTTGATAGGTGGTGCTGTATTCCTGTCTTACTGGTTGTTTGGCCTGAGACGTCCAGCATTGGAGTTTGCAGGCAGTTGGACAGATCCAGGTCTTGGTGCTGAGATGAGGACCTCCGGGAGGCCGTACTCCGATTAATATTCCCTGGGGTCTGAGGTTCTCTGTTAGTCCAGTGGTTTGGACTCAGAGCTTCCACCACAGCAGCTTGGTCCCGACCTCTGGCCTGAGAACCAACATCTCACAAGCTTCATGGTGTGGTTAAAAAAAAAAAAAGAAAAAAAGGAGCAGTACAATATCAAAGAATAAAAAACAAAATAAAATTTGAATGATAAAAAATACATTAAGAGAAATAAAAGTATAATTGAAACAACTGGTCGCTGGGGATTCCTCCCGTCCCCTTAGGTGTCTGTGGTCTCCCACCAGTGCCTGGTAGGTGCCCTAGCTGTGAGAAGACAGAAATTCCGCATCCTCATAGTACGCCGTCTTGACCCCGTCCCCCTATCTCTTTAAAATAAACTTCAAGTTACACTTTTTCCATGAGATTTTCCCAACCTTTTGTATACCTATAAACTTCTAACATCCCCCAAACTTTTGTAGCACTTTATGTGCTTCATGTCTGTACTGATTATTTTGGCTTGTAATCACATATAGTTCAGCTCCTTTATACTGTTAATATTTCAGCCAGCCTTCCCCTAAAAGACCTACAGCCTCTTACCAGGGTAAGTACACTGTGGAAAAGGAAACTGTCAAAGCTTTGAGGACTTCTGGACACTTGTTCTGAACTGACACTAATTCCAGGAGACCCAAAAGTGCCACTGTGCTCTGCCAGTCAGAGTAGGGGCTTGTGGAGGTCAGGTGATCAATGGGATTTTAGTTCAAGTTCATCCCACAGTGGGTCCCTGAGCCCATCCTGTGGTTACTTTCCCAGCTCTGGAATGCAGAGTGGGAACAGACTTACTCAGCCACTGGCTGAATCACCACACATGTGCTTAGTAAGTAGTCGGTTATTTCACCAAGAAGACTGCAATTTTGTAAAGAGAGCTTGCTAATGTTTTATAATATTATTTCAAAAGCAAGAACTTTGGAAAATACTTGCATTTTCCCAATTATTGACAAAACTACACCTTCTGGTAATCACTTTACAAATGAGATGAAAGTCAAAGCCTGGATATTAACATCAAAGTTAGAGATTTTCTACTGAATTCAGAAGAGGCTCGTAAGTCATCTTCAGCTCATTCTGGTTTTTGGATGATATTATTTACTATTTCCTTCCAAGTGTTCAAATACTTGTGAGTTATGTTCTGTTCTTAATAGCCTGATAGCTACTCAACTATGTTCTCTTATTAATAGCGTTTTTATTAGAGAATTAGGGCAAACAGTAAACTTTAAATTAGATTTCTCACCATATGTCGACATGTTGAGCATTTTCCTTCTGACACTGAGGACAGAAATATGTCATTCTCTTATTCTCCCCTAAGCGACACACAGTTATTTTGCAGCAGCACTGACCACAATTAGGACGCTTGTAAACCTTATAGTGGTTAGAGACAGCAGATCCTGCTTTGTGGCACTAAAAACAAACAAACAAACATTACAATGTTATCTACAAAATAGTATTGAAAGATACATTCTTGAAAGTCATTTCTAAAAATAATTTGTTAAAAATGTACATATGTTTATACATATGTCCTCATAATCTTTTCTTTCATTTGAGAAAAAGATATTGACAAGATTCAGCAACATTTGTCAAATAAGATTTGTGTGAAATAATTAAGTCATTATTGTATAACTTATTAGTATTCAAAATTGTTCTTTGCATGGCTTTACCCTCCTATCTAAATGGGATATAAAAGTTCTATAATTTAAAATGCCTTTAAGGTTTTTATAATTAAACATAATTATGTGGTTATAAGACTAGATTAGCTTTAAATCTGATTATTTTTAGAACACCGAAGCTGCTCACTTTGTTTCAACAGTCAAAAAATTTATTCCTAGGGAGAAACATTTAACAAGATCATCTTCTTTGTTGACCGGAAAAGGGACAGTTTTTTTGTTTTTAATCTTACAGACTCACTGAAAAAGAAAAATTTAAATGCCATCTTAGCAGCGAACATGTTCTGTTTTGGCATAAGTTCTGATACTCTCTGTCACAGTTTTATTCTACTCACATACAGTTAAAGCTCCTACAAAGAGAATGTTAGGGATTTACATCAGCAGTGTGAAAATTTAAAAGCCCAGAAATATGGTGGATCATATTAGAAGCTGAAAATTACAGGAACAACTCATATTAATTTAAGCAAAGTACTGAAATGCCCATCTTAATCTGAGCAGAAAATGGGTAGGTATCTGTAATCATCTTTCCCTAGAAGAATAAGTGAGCATATGTAATATTAAAATAGCCATCGATCCTCAGGACAGGTATGCAAAGCAAGAGGCTCATGAACACTTCAGGCCAATTAATGAAGAAGCCTACAATACCTGACTTTCTAACAGTAGTAAAAACAAACATTTTGAATACAGGAAATGGACTGTAGAGAAAAAAAGACATATTTATGATACTTCGTTTAAAGGCAAAATGTGTTTACTTAACTCTATATATGCATATATATGTATATATACAACTTACAAAATTTACAGTTTAGTGAGGACTTATTCTCAAAACAGTCTCTGTGGTAGATAGAGAAGTATTATTATCCCGTTTTACAGATAAAGAAACTAAATCTAAGTTAAGTTACCTAAATAACATTAACCACACTGATAGGTAAGTGGCAAAATCTGATTGAACTGAAGTCTATATTTATCCCAAAGTACTGAATCTCTCTCTAGGCTACCTATATGTTACTTTTATATATCCAAAATTAGAACAAGAGTCTAAGTAAGTAAAATGCTAACATAGCTGTCCCCCAACTTAGTGTAAAGATAATTTAATATAATTAGAGTTAGACAAGTTTGGACCGACCTGTGACCTAATTTCAAGGTGTTAATTATGCCCATAACATGTCACTCTCCCCTATTGCACCTCTATGCTCTTACCACTAGATGGCTACATACAGCCTTGACATTTCTGGTGCAAAGGGAAATAACTGACATTTTACATAGTTGAAAATTTTTTGCTCTTACCCTGTAAAAAAGAAGGCTGAAATCACGTATCATTTTCACAAGGTGATGTGTCTGTTCATCTGTTAACTGACAAACCTTAAAATAGAAAAACAACTCAGGAGAGTTTCATAATTTGTTCATTATTGTAGAAAAACAATACCACTTGCCAGTTCTACCTAAGAGAACTTGAAATAGATTTGAAATATATGCATCTCTTCTAAAACTCATATATCTATTCAGTGTTATTAACAGTGTATATTTTTAAGTGATGGTACTACAGATAAAAAATACCATCCATTCTCGAACTTATTTACAAAACAGAAATAGACCCACAGACATAGAAAACAACTTATGGTTACCAAAGGGGCTAGCCGGGGGTGGGGTGGGAGATAAATTAGGACTTTGGGATTAATAGATACACACGACTACATAGAAAATAGATAAACAACAAGGACCTAACTGTATAGCATGGGGAACTATACTCAGTATCTTTATTTTTTTTTAAGATTTATATTTTTTTGTTGTGGACCATTTTTATAGTCTTCATTGAATTTCTTACAATATTGCTTCTGTTTGATGTTTTGGTTTTTTTGGCCACGAGGCACGTGGGATCTTAGCTCCCTGACCAGGGATCGAACCCGCACCCCCTGCATTGGAAGGCAAAGTCTTAACCACTGGACCGCCAGGGAAGTCCCCTCAGTATCTTTTAATAACATATAATGGAAAAGATTCGGAAAAAGAATACATATATGTATATAACTGAATCACTCTGCTGTACAGTTGAAACTAACACAACACTGCCAATTAACTATACCTCAATTTTAGAAAAATTCAAAAAAGAAAAATACCATCTTATAAACTTTAATTCTAAATTCAAATATTTATTGAATACCTATTCTGTACTGGACATCTTCAAAGTCCCAGCATTGCCTATCAGCCACCTTGAAAAGTCTTGCAGGAGAAAAAAGGAAGGAAAAAAAAAAAAAAGACCAGAAAGAAGGGACAAACAGGTACAGGAGTAGATGTTCTCCAAGGTCACTATCAAGCTTTAAAAAGATATGAATTTATAGACATGCTTTAATATTAAAGTACATGTTAACACATGGAAGAACGCAGAAACAGACCTTGCTGAAGAATTTTTTTGTGACACAGCCTAGCATAAACCTCAGGGTCACCCTTTGCAGAATTCATTATCATTTGGCACATGTAGTTTCAATAGTAATTCCAGAAGAAATTCTAAAGACTCACCTTTGTTGTGTGTATATGAATACATATGTATATCTTTATACAACAGAAACAAATTTATCAGTGCCTCTAAAATCTAAAACCATCTAATCAACATAATCCTTCTAAAAGTATTTTTTCATTTATTTAAAGTTCAAAACATATGTACTTCTCAAATTCATTTATTTCTTACCACATCTTACTTACTACGTTCAGTCACATCTTAAAAGGCTAGATTATACTTTTTCAATCATTGTGCGTGTGCTTTTAGGGGGCTAATAGCTAAGCTTCAGAAAGATTAATTTTTAACCCCCTCACGCACTACGGCCGGCTGGATGTACTGATAAAAAGTAAATTGTCAGTTTATCAAAGGTAACAACAATGTTCTGGTTAACGACACTCTGGGTACTTTTTTCAAAAACATTTTCCATAGAGTTCTAGATGATTTTAAAAAGTTCATAAGCTCATTAGTGTTAAAATTCCGTCTCATTATTCCCATATTACAGAAATTTGACAAGCAGGTTCCAAGTGTCAAAAAACAGAACCAAACCTACAACAATTATTAACTGGTTTCTTTGAAAACTTATTTCCTACTGATCTGAATTTTATAAAAACTCTCTGGGAAGCAATTACACAAAATAAACAGGTACCTCTGGAATCACGTAAAAGATGGTTTAGTTAATAGACACTATTTGGGTCTGGATAAAAGCCCTAATGTAGCTTTCTTCCCTGGAAACTAAAATATATGTATCCTTCCACCTGGTTTTGAGTTCTAACCGCTCTGACCTTCTTACAACTTGGTCCTATTAATCACCGTTCCTTTTTTTTACAATTTTAACCTCTCCCTCTCGGCCAGTTTGGTTTTTTTTCCCAACATATAAATAAGTTCATGTCACTCCAGTTGAAGAACAAGAAAAAAAAAACCCTAAAAATCCAGTTCTTGTCCCAACTTCTCCATCCAGCAGTCTAATATTTTCCCTTTGTTCCAATCTAAGCTATTTTAACAATCACTCTAAGTTTTGTTTCCATTTTCTCACCAATCACTTATTCCTTATTCTCTGCTACCTGACTTCCATTCTTACCATTCCACCAAAACAGCATTTTCTAATGTCATGAACAGGTACAAACAGGAATATATGAGTGTGTGTAGAGTGTGAATTTAATATGCCAGATAGTAAAAGAAAGTTGTGAGCTTCGCTCTTTCATACATTCAACAAATATTTCTTTAATGCCTTCCAAATGCCAGACACTGTATTCTAGATACTTGGATACATCAACGAACCAAACAGACACCTTCCTCCTAAGGGACTGTGTTCTAGCAGAAGTCAGATCCTAAACAATGTATATAACAGGTAAGTATCAGGTGATCAGTGGTGTGGAGAAAAATAAAAAGCAAGCAAGTTATGGAAGCCTGGGAGGAAGCAGTGGGTGGCAGGGATGCACACAGCAATTTTTAAAAGAGAGGCCAGGGTTGGCCTCACGGAGAAGCTGGCGTGAGCGAAGACCCCGGAAGTCTGTCTGGGGAGAATGTGTTACTGCCATGCCGATTTAAGTGTTCCACGTTGGTCCCTTCACAGTATTTAAAAATATAGAAATCATTTAAAAACTACTTAACACCTACTTTAACAGCGGGATGGAGACCACTGTCAAAGAGAGCTTCATTTTTGATGATGTTTCCCACGCCGGGTAACACTTTCTGATCCATTAACACGTCACATAGCATCCGTCCTCTCTGCTTTTTCACTTCACTTTCTGCTCTTGGGAAACTAAAGTTAGGTGAACATACATCTAATTCTTCCATCATTCTTATTCTCTGTTGGCTTTCTGCTGAGTTTCTATAGAAAGGAATAGAAAACACATTAATCATGTGCCTGGTTACAATTCACAAAGTGTCATTTAAAATGATCTTTGATATAAACATAAACACTTTATGTTAACCAGCTTATAAGAGTTACATAGCCAAACAATGACGACCCTAACAAAACATGTTATTTGAAGAATCTTTTAAAATGACGTTTTATCAGTTATAAACTACTTTTAAAATTTTTGTTTATTTATTTATTTTCATATGTGACATTCCCAAACCCAACTGCAGGGCCAACTTTGCAGTTTTGCAGCTGAAGCAATTTTTAATTCAATCTTTTACCTGATTTCTACTGATGAGTCAAAGAAACAAATCAGATCTTTGGTGAGCTGTACTTCAAAAACAGGAGGAAGTCCATTTTTATTTTTAGACTTAACTGGATTAATCACGAGGAAGCCTTTCATTCCAAAATGAATCCTAGAACAAAAGCAAACCCATCTTTGAGCGGCAGTAAGTATATCATGCAAGAAATTTTTGTTCCTTCACTTTTTGGAATATAAGCAAACAAACGTTAGTCACAATAGACACTTCAAGGGCACAAAGTGATAGCTAATGTCGTATTTTTGTTAATGGCTTTGTATCCTTATAAAACTCACAAAGAAAATAAGTTCAACTCACAAAGAAAATAAGTTCCTAGAGAAATAATAAGGCCCTGATAGTAAGCCCAAGAAAACACACCCCTGTTCTCTTTTCTTGTCAGATGAGGTACCTTTTATTCACACCACAGTCTACTGTCTCTCAGCTTTTTCTCTGATTCAAAGGCTTGGGGTGAGATAAGGCTAAATTTAAATTGCCTATAGTTGGTGTTTTTATGAATTCTACAAAGCCACCAACATTCACATTCCTTACTTCTAGCTACAGTATATTGGAAATGTTTACCTATTCCAGAATGAGATCTATAGTTTAAGACACTTACTCTTTTCTACCCCCCTGCTTTGGGATAACACAGTGAAACAAATTTTTGCAAAATCTTTCATATTAAAAGAAAAGAGAACAAGTCAAAATGCTATTGTCTTCAATTCTTTTAGTTTCCTTCTACCTTTGTATGTATTGGGAAGAGGGGACTTGTAAATATTTACGGTTAACTTGAAAGCCACAGTGCAGTGATGAAAAATTCATAGCCTTTCAGTTTTTACAGGATTGATTAGTATGTCCAGTTTTAAAAAAAAGAAAAAAAGAAAGTGGTTTTACAAGACTTCTGATGATGAAGATCAGAAATGACTCTCAAGATGAAATAGTTTTCTGCCTTTCAAACCCTTCTCCTTATAGCTTTGTTGAGTTAATAAATATGGCTCTTTGGGCAGCAAACGTTACTGCTCTGTGCTTCTAATTCCAAAGCACCATGTTACAGTATTGTACAAGGTTAACCAGTCTAACTTTAAAGATGTGGGTTTTAAATGCTGTGCGCCCTACTGTCAATCATAAATGCATTTTACATGCCCCACAGTTCTTGACAGGAAACATGTGTGCCTGTAAGTACTCCAAAACTTAGCCTACGGAGGTTCAACGCCAGTGAAAGGTGTACAACTGTCATGCCCAGAAGCCATCATACCTAAAATCTTTTCAGCTGCATGGCTCCTAAAGTGGATTCTAAATCCCTTTCCATAATGAAACTGCATCTACATATAAAATCTCAAAGGTTAAGACCCAGTTCAAATGCAGGAGTAGCCCCAGTAAGAACCCCAAATCAAAGAAGTATGCCTTTTTTGGTCTTATAAATCTATTCAGAGGGAAATGTGCATAAAAATAACTATTTTTATAATAAGTTTTATTTTTATGAATTTTTATGAAATAGAAAAATGTTATGTATGATGACTGAGCCCCAATAAACCAATGAATTTTGTGTTTATTATTAAGTACCCTTTATCTTAAACTAAGAAAAACATATCAGTACCATGAAAATTTTCAAGGCACAGTAAATACCTGTACTGTCATATTTCTATCTCTTGATCCTCTCAAGCTCCACCCACTCCCAATCCAACTGGCTACCTGAGACCATTCACTCTGCATAACATGACGGCCTGCCCGCCGCGGGCTTTAGGCCCAGCCGGGAGTGGCCTCTGTCCTTTCCTCTGATCCCATGCCTTTTACACAGCTGATTCAGGAATGGAAACCTGGATCAAGCTGGATTCATCAGCATTTTCCTGAGGAATCTATCTGGGACACAGAGAGATCAGTTTCTTGTTAGGATTGGGAGATCTATCATGGGAGCTGTCTAGGGTAATGTGTCCTGACATGGGCACCAGAAAAGCCAAGAGAGGCCTGTCTGCAGAGACACAGACGACAGGAGATTTCAGCGGGGAACAGAATCAGGAAATGCAGTCCTCATAGCGTTTAGTCTTCGCTTCCAGTTCTACCTGAAGCCTGACTGCATTATCTTCCGGTATCAACAGACACCCATATTCTTATAATAAACAATTACTAAGCTTGTTTAAGTTGGGCTTCTGTCGCTTGCAACCAAAATTCTAATATAAAAATTATGTTCAAACTAAAAATTGAAGTGATAGTAAGAAAATTCCTCTAGTTAGAAATAACTGCCTAAAACAAATCAATAAATAAGACCCAATACTATTTTAACCACCAGCCACATTCTTCCTGTTATCACTAGCAGAATAATCTGAACCTCCTTAGCCAAACATAAATAGCAACAACGACAGTATTGTCACAGGTTCAGATTAATGACAACTACACATGCAGATGAGGCAACTGCTTATGAAGATTATCAAGTGGTCAAAATCGTCATATGGATACTAGCGTGTAAAACAGTTGAATATAAAGATTGTAAAACTTATGCTGGGAATTCAAAGAAAGAGGTTATAAAAAGAAAGATATGGTCTTAACCATGTTGAAAAGGAAAAAGGGAGTTCTGCTTCTACTTAGGATATAGAAGCTAAAAGTGAATATGGATCCTACCCTAAGAAGGAGAGAAAAATCACAGTATTTACAAAATCCTAAATTTTCTTGAGCAGGCAGCCAGGTGAAATAAATTCCAAAGAGTGACAAGCCCCTCTGTGGAAAAACAGACACACAAGTTATTCCATCTGGGAAAGAGTACGGGAGAAAGAGACGGCTACTGTAGAAATGGATAAGAAGAAAACAGCTAATATTTTCAACAAACTTTTAAATAGTGTGGCTAGTATGACGGTTTAGAATCTCTGGAGCCCCAGACACAAGGAGAGTGTGCCCTCACTTGTAAGCTCTTTCCCACAGGCATCCACAAGTTAGCTGCCCACAAGTAAGATGTGAGTCATGGCAGGGGACCTGAAGAGCCACCCTTGGTGACGTGGGACCTGCCTGCATGAAACCCTGTCTCCTTGCTTCTTGAACATGCCTCTTACATGAAGCAGAGGTCTTAGAAAGTTTTAAGATGCTCTAGCCAATAGAGAGGTACAAACAAAAAGCTGAGTAGTAACAGGAGTAACAGGAAACTACCTGCAGGCAGAGGAAGTCTCGTGCCAGGTAACAAGGATAAGCAAGCAGTCCGCCACTGGGGAGGGAAGGAAACCCTTCTGCCTCCAGGCCCAGGCCAAGTGCACTGCTGTTCAGAACGAGCCCAAGCAAAAGCCATCTGCCTCTAGGCATGAGGCAGGGAATCAACCTTGGTGCAGACTCCTGCAGTGATACTCCAGGCACCAGTCCCATGGGAGAGAGCGAGGAAACTCTCTGACCTAAGGCCACCCACACAGCGAAGGAAGCACGGCTGCCTTAGGGAGGAGAGGGGCAGCAGCTCTGAGAAAACTGCAGCCCTGAGGCCCACATGCTCAGGGCCTGCCCAAAATTAAAGCTGGTCTGGAAGAAACAAGAACCTCTGTTTCCCCATCACGAACCTCTCACTGAGTAACAGGCAACAGCAGTCTGCCACCGGAGGGCTGGGGGACCTGAGTGTGGAGAGACTCCCTTAGGACAGGAATATGCAGGGTAGGTAGTCAGTAGGTAGCTGACTAAAAAAAATGATGATACATCCATAGAGTAGAACACTTTGTGCACGTTAAAAATAATAATGTACATTTTGACGTTGACCAATGCAATACGCATGTTATGTAAAAGGGAAAAATATAAATTAAAATTCCTATTTATATAAAAATCATAACATGCAATATCATATAATTCATGCATATGTAATATAAACTATATATACAATTTATATTTTATCTATGATATTTACAAAAACTGTTGAGTGTTTTCTTTTTAACAGTAGTAATTATGGGTGGTATTTACTTTTTCCTTTAGATATTTTGGAACTATCTTAAGGTTTTACAATTGGCTTATATATTACTTTAAAATATGGGAAAAACTGCAATAAAATGATGTGTACTGTGAAAAGAAGCAAGAAAAGGAAAGCGGCAGAACTAGCGACCCTGTAGGCTGTCGGTTGTAGAAGGGAACGTAAATGACTGCGGTAAAGATTTCCATATTTTCTCCAGTTACGCATGAAAGCATTATGGTAATTGAAATACAAGATAAAAGCTACTATTTAAGAAATTAAAAATATGTATTTTTCCACCTGTAGATTACTTTAATGGTCAGTTTTCTTACATTGCAAGTGACAGAGACCCAACTCAAAAAGCTTAGGCATTAAGGGATATTTGGTCGCTTATGGAGTCAGGAAGGCTGAAGAATCACACTGCAGGAAAGGCAAGAATGTGGCTGGATCTTAGCAACAGAGGGAATTGGGGGCTAAAATGCCTCTGGGATTCTCTCTGCTTTATGGAGGCTGGCTGTATTTTCCATCACCTTGTCTTTCTGGACAAGCCAACGGCCACCTACAAGTCTTAAGGCCTCACAGCCCCAGCTTTCCTCCATCACCGAGAGCCTAATCTGCCTCGGCTCCAGCTGAGAAAGTTCACAGAAGAACTTGGGCTGACCCAACCGACTACGTGGGAGAGAAAGTTAAGTAAGATTATGCTAGATTCAACTTGAATTCTTTGGTTATTGTGACCAGATGATCAGTTTCCAGAGGAAATGCTGTCCCCAAAAGATAAGTGCGCATGTTGGACAAACAGTAGGTATTCACTACTCTCAAGTATAAAATTTCATTTGGAGTCCTTATCACACTCCAACTTTTCCTAACATGTTATGTGACAGATTACAAAACTATGTTTAAGCTCTAAAACCCTCTTATAAGTAGCATATGTATCATGGATTCCTTAAAGACCTTTCAGCAAACCAGAAAGAACTGTCACATTATCTCTTGCATTTCTCTTTAGAGGATCATATCACTCAAGCTCCAATAAATTACAAAATTGATTATGTATAATGCTTCACTAAAATGGCAAAGCCTCCAAAATATTTCAGATACAGTTTCTGGTCTCTGAGTATGCATGTAATTGCAAACAATGGGAGTCACATAAACCATAAGTTGGAAACACCAAAGTGTTTTAGAAAAGATATTCATTTAAAAAAAAAAAAAAATATATATATATATATATATATATAAAAGTTCACGATATAAGCTGCGTTCATTTTGACTGAAAATAGCAGCTTGTAGGATGGGCATGTCTGGGTGAACAGAGTTACAAATACATGCACACATAGTACCGGCAACACATGCACTCATGGTTAATAGAGATTCTATTTGGTAGTGGGATTGTGAAGGTATAAATTTATTCTTGTTTGTTCATTGTTTCTCAGTTTGGTCTAATGAGTATTTGATACATATTTAACAAAAAATTAAACATGACTCTTTTTTTGTTGACAGATGAAGAGCTTCTGTAAAGTGTTCAGAAAGAGTATAGGTATTAATCACACCTAACACCACATCTGCGCTCCTAAAATAAATGTATACCAAATCATTTTTATTGTTTTCTGGCACTATTCTGAGCACTCTGATACATCTTTTAGCAACAGAAACAGTCACTGTCTAATTTGTATCTTTCTGAAGTGTGGATTTTACATGGCAGATCCTCTTCCAGAGGGCTAGGCCTGTATTCTACTTTCATTAACAAACGAATCCCAGGAAGATTCATGGCCTGGCCTATAAATGTACTAAATCCATGGGCAATTTGAGTTGTGAGAAGCTGCCTATTGAGGGAAAACTGTGATCATTAAGCATGTTTCCTACTATCAGCTTTCTAAAGAGCAGACCAGCCTGGTGGGGAGGAAACAGAGGTCAGAAATGAAGACTACATTTCTATCTCACGCTCACAGACCTGCAGCCTTACACAGGACCCCATTTCTCTGACACTGTCATCCATCCTCCCAAGAAGCACAGGTTAGGAGAGCATTTTCCTAACTTACGTTAAATTGTGAAAGGGAATACAGGTGATTTTAGGTTGTTAACTTCATATTCAAACAGCTGATCTGCCAATGACCTTCAACTGTTACATCACATGGCAGTCAAGGCCATAGGAATCACACTGGTCTCCATCCATGTACTGAGACACATACTCGCCAGGGATGGTACTAGCTACTTAGTTTGAGGAAACAGCTGCCCTTGTTTAGAACTTCATGGAACACTTGCTGACAGCTCTGCACTGAGAAATGATTCCCCCCTTATCAGTCTGGTGGAGAACACTTGGTAAAAACCTCCCTCTCGTGCTATAGAAATAAATCTGCACCTCACAACAGAGAATCAATGACATATCAATGTTTTCAACTATCTTACATGGATCCCATTGTGTCCTACTCTGTTTGGAGCAAAGAATTTTCAATCACATCAATCAATCTATTACCACAATAATGCAGCCTGCAGTAGATCACTGCTGCCTGAACCGGGAGGCGGGTGCTGATGTTATCAATTCCAGGCTGAGAAAAACCATGAAGGGACAACGCTGTCCAGGGACAGCAGCTGCTGACAATGAAGAGACCACGTCAAAGGAAAAGCAATCACATAAAGTCTGAAGTACTCTAAACATGCAATAGATGAGATGCAATAAATAACAATCACAGAGTCATATTATCTCTTTGCAACCATTATTCACCTTCACTTAGAAGCATGGGGTCTGGTAACAGAACTTTTAAGCAGGTGAACACTGTGTAATATCTTAAGGAAACATTAATAAAGATTCAAATTTACAGTTTGCAACAGATTAGGCTAAACTCCGAGAAGACAGATTTGACAGACATATTATTCCACAGGCCTTTTTTTGTATGTTTTGCAAAAATTAGATAGGTGATTACATACATTTCGACATTTTTATCATTAAGTCAACCAATGTGTTAGCAATGAATTTCCATAAGCACTGTGAGACAGCAGAGAACCGGTTACTTCTGTGGAAAGTTTTGAAATCTATAAATAAGTTTCCCTTTCCGTACAAGGCTTTAGAGAAAGAAGGAAGAGAGAAAAATGTAAAAATCTAGAGAGACATTCAAACCAAATGAGGAGCTGTCATAAATATAAAGAGAATAATGTCGCTAAATGCAATAAATATTTGGTGGAAATTAGAGGGAAAAGAGCACCCCGGGGAGTTTGAGGAGGGGCAAAACAGAGCTGTAACGCTCTAATATCCCTTGGGAAGCCCTGCCAGACTGTCATCTTTTTTTAAAAGAAATAAATTGACTAACCCTCCAAGGAACGATGACATCACAATTTATTCTTCTTCTGCTTATTGCTTTCCATGATAGAATCTCAACCTCTTGTATTAGAGCTCTCTTAAAAATGGAGTACTTTCTATGTATTTAAATGTGACATGCAGCAAACTGCAAGGAAAGCCTTCTACACATCTCTAAACATAGAGAGATAAGACGTACTGTACAGATTTACCTTACCGTAAAGCTTTTGGCCCAAAGTACATAAAGAGCTCCTTCCCCAAAGTTTCCACGCCGCTGTAAATGTGCCCATTAAACAGTCTCAAGAAATTCTGGCTGGAATCTTTATTATTATTCAGTGCAGCAGCCTAGGAGAAAATACATACACATATGTAAACACACACAAACTCGAAACAAAAATCATAATTTAATTCTTAAGGTTTTTATATTACTTCATGCCCAGGTACATCCAATGAGAAGAATAATCTCCAACAAGTCGAGTAACGTAATCAGCTGTTTACATACATTTTGTCAAATTACTAGGCAGTCATTTAAAAAGAGAGAGGCCAGAGCTTCCCTGGTGGCGCAGTGGTTGAGAATCCGCCTGCCGATGCAGAGGACGTGGGTTCGTGCCCCGGTCCGAGAAGATCCCACATGCCGCGGGGCGGCTGGGCCCGTGAGCCATGGCCGCTGAGCCTGCGCGTCCGGAGCCTGTGCTCCGCAATGGGAGAGGCCACAACAGTGAGAGGCCCGCGTACCGCAAAAATAAATAAATAAAAGAGAGAGGCCAAATAAAAATTAAGTGGAAAAAAAGTCATTCGCACACAATCAAAATGAACTTCTTCCAGGACCATATCGCTCTGTGCATATGAAAAGCACAGAAAAATGATGTGAATGTTTTAAAGCTAAAAACTAGGGCACAGATTCTTTCATTTCCAACGTGCAGCCAACGTCCTCCGAAGAGCATTCAGATACAAACAGCTAAAAATGGCGGATAAAATATGGAAACAAGACATTTTGACTTGTAAGCCAGTAAGGAAGAGTAAGAGGTCAAAAACCAAGTAAAGGGCTTCCCTGGTGGCGCAGTGGTTGAGAGTCCGCCTGCCAATGCGGGGGACACGGGTTCGTGCCCCGGTCCGGGGGGATCCCACATGCCGCGGAGCGGCTGGGCCCGTGAGCCATGGCCGCTGAGCCTGCGCTCTGCAACGGGAGAGGCCACAACAGTGAGAAGCCCGCGTACCGCAAAAAAATAAAAAAAATTAAAAACAAAAAAAAAACAAGTAAAAAGTGAGAGAGAACCCCAAAGGTAAGAAGCCAGCTTCTATCAGAAAGGCATTTTACCAGACATAAGGAATGAGCGCTTCAATTTCATGGTCTTGTGGGATACGGGGTATCAGAGATAAAGCCTGGGGTCCCCCCGAGGAGGGGGATCTGATTTGAGGTCTGCTCCTCTCTCCCTCCCCAACTGCAATGTTCAGAATAAAGGAAAAAGAAACCCACTACTCCTTCCCCCATCAGCAAGCAAAACCAAACAACATAGTGTCAGAATTACAACATATGAACTGAACATTATCAAGAAGATCAAGGAAATTATAAACATAAAATCTCAGTTCTTCTGTGGGTGAAGGAAAGGAATGGGCTGAGTTTAGATATCCCTTGAGAAGCCCTGCCAACCTATCATTTTTTTTTTAAAAGAAATCAATTGACTAGTCTTCCAAGTAACAATGACATAATGACATAGAAAATGATGACATAGATAATGCTCTTTTTCTTAAGCTGGGCAGTATATATACTGGTATGATAAACCGATAAAACAGTTTTAGATACTGTCTGTGAGCAAATCACAACTTTCCCTCCACTTATGTTAGGATGTTACCATTCAGTGATTCTCAGACTTTTTACAGACATGTCATCCTATATATTTAAGATGATATGTTCATTCTATTCTTTATTTGACTAAATTGGTCCTTGTTAAAAAAAAAAAGACACAACTGTAGTATTTAGCTCAAAGGGATAAAGGGATAAGAGATGTTAAAAAGAAGAAAAAAAAATTGCAAATTGCTAGGGACTAAATTGTGTCCCCTCCAACACTCTTTACGTTGAAATTCTTACCCCCATTGTGACGGTATTTGAAAATAGGGCCTTTAAGAGGTAATTAAGGTTTAATCGGGTCATAAGGGTGGGACCCTGATCCAATAGGATTAGTATCTTTATAAGAAGAGACACCAGAGGACACACTGTCTTCCTCCTGTATACTCAGAGGAAAGGCCATGTGAAAAGAAAGTGGTATCAGCAAACCAGGAAGAGAGCTTCACCAGAAACAACTGGCTGGAACCCTGGTCTTAAACTTCTAGCCTCCAGAACTGTAAGGAAATTAATTTCTGTTGTCTAAGCCACCCAGTCTGTGGTATTTTGTTATAGCAGCCCAAGCAGATGAAGGCATGAACAGACACTATTCTTCCACTAAATCCATTCACAGTTGTAATGGCTACAGCCAATGCCAAACTTTCCCAAACTGCCTGAAGTTCAGAGAACTGGCTTTACATCTGTCCTTTGCAAAATAAGAACTGCGGAATCAATCACAGACTTACAGCGACCAATGAACGAATGCACAGGAGTAATTAATAGCGACAGCCTTGCAGTTCTGCACGAACCAAAAAACAAACAAACAAACAAAACCCCCCAAAAACCCATGGGAGATTCTAGCATCAGGAACTATGGACACATGTCACCATGTCCTCAGAACATCTGCCTCTGATTCCTCTTCTCTTTCTTGGATGAACTCTAGTGCCAATTCACTGGACCACCAGGGAAGTCCCAGAATTCGTTATTTAATACTTGATGAGGTGCTTGGGTTTAAAATGACATGTTAGTATAACCTCTTCCTTGCTCACATGTATTGTGTGTCCCTCTCTCTGGTACTGGAATTTCCCCACTGGAAAGAGGAATCATCTTGAGGTTTTCAAAGTGCCAAACCCAGCACAGTGTTTTCACCAACCACTATGATGGGACTTAACAAACTAAATGATGATCCGTCTGTGACTTGTGTTTCTCCCTTATTTGTCTATAAGCTCCTGGGGAAAAGTAACTCTGGTGTTTAATATCCCTGGGAGCCTCACACAATGCCTGGAATTCAGGAAACATCTGTGGGATTAATCAGATCCCTCCTTCTTCCCCTCTTAAAACTGAGTGTGGCTTTAAAACACAGGGTTGCTGTCTTCCCCACCCATCATCCCCTTCTTGCTTTACCTTTCCCAAGGTTTCTTGGCAAAAACTTCTACTCTACCACCTGTTTTATCTCCTCTGAAAATTATTAACACTCTAGTCTCTTATTTTCTAATTATCTTCAATGGAGTGAGGCTTAAATATAGGAGGACCAAATTCTCATGACTACCAAAAGCTAGATGGATGTAAAATACTATATTTACCAGTTTCCCATAAAGTAAAAAGAACTTTATGGGAAGGTTTAGGAAGAGATTAATGTATTTTCAGCGGCCAGTCCCAGCCTGTCCCGGTTTTTATTTAAGATGCTTACTTAGCATTTAAATGGCTGCTTTGAAAACATCTATTCCAATACCTTATTTGGGTTTTGAGGTGATACAAAAAGATCTTTTTATCCAGTTGTCTATCACGTGAGCACCTGACCAAATCCCCTGATTCCCAGTACACTATCATTTCTAAAATAATCAGCTTTAGATAATATACTCAGGGCAAAATAAAAAATTCAACTTATAATCGCCCATCTCAAGCACTTGCATATATTTTTAACTGTTTTTTAAAAACTCCATTTAGGGGAAATTCTGGTGTACCAGTGATGGTTTGTTCCATTTATTTTGAGAGCGCCTGTGTACAAACTGGGAAAGGCTTCTGCAATAAACCAAAGATTTACAAGATATTCACTTGCCCTGCTGTGGAATCTGGGGTTATCACCTCTTTGGATAAGCTCCAGCTGTCTAGACAAATTCAAAAATTAATTTCCACAAGCCTATTATTTTTGCTGTAACTATACACGATGGCCCAATATATACGTGGCTTTCTCATTTGGGCCCTTATAATCCTATTACAATATTATTTGAACATTTCATTCTTTTTTTTTTTTTTCCTGAAATAGAGAGGAAAATCTCCTTTGCCACAATTTTAAGTATGATTGAGAAGGGTTCACGTTCCCATTTTCAAGTAGCTTAATAATATGAAATCGTCAAAACAACATATATCTTCGGAGACAGCACGTGATTTATTGTGCTGATTACCATTTATCCTGCCTATCCATGGGTGAACAAGGAAGATGAACTTTTCAGAACAGAATAAGACTTTTCCATAGATAAATGTTTCAGCTCTAGTGCGGTTACATATTTTCCCCAGAGAGGAAGAAAATAATACCATATTTACATTCATAGTCTGTCCTCCTTTTTGTCTCCCACATGCTTTACCTTCCTAATACAACGACACTTTCAGTAATCAGAAGTCACTTCTCTACCAATTTAGACCACCAAAGAACCTAGTTTTAAAATGGTCTCTAAGCCCCCAAATAGAGGTCTTTAGGTCCTTTCATCAAAATATATTCTACAATTTTGTAAGAGGAGAGGCTATAAGCGCTTACTCAGAGGCTAAATGCTTTATACACAATATGAGGGCACCACAAGATTACACCCCTTCATAAGGCAATAGGTCATGCCTCTGATAAATGGGTCTGGT
The DNA here is from genome assembly GCF_003676395.1 of Aethalodelphis obliquidens. NCBI lineage: Eukaryota > Metazoa > Chordata > Mammalia > Artiodactyla > Delphinidae > Aethalodelphis > Aethalodelphis obliquidens. The sequence goes on from NW_020837969.1 coordinate 4,743,950, forward strand.
GAGAAAGCCCTGTTGTGGGAGAAAAAGGAACAAACAATTACCAGGATGTTTACTTTACATCGCTAGGCACTAAGCTAAGAGTTTTATATGTCCTCTAATCTAATCCTGACCAAATAAGCAAAGATGTAAGTCATAAGCACCTCCAGCTGAGGAAGTAACAAAGGAGCTGGAATTCAAAATCATGTCCTTTTCTCTACATCACCCCCAATACTTCGTTGTTTGGTGAAAGCTCCAGTGGCCATGGAAAGTCATCTCCCTGAGTTTCCTCATCCGTATGTTATCTGTTCTCTGTTGACCCTTGTTCCACGGCTCTATATAATGCTGAGTGCTGGTAATAACGATCCTGAGTCATTAAGGTGAAACCATTATCAGTATCCACTGAAGAAGGTAAGCAAGTACTCTAATGCAATGTTAAAAGCCCTTTTTGGATGTAAACAAATAAGCTTCATTTGGCTGGAAAACGAATCTCTGTGGATTAGCTCCTTCCTTTACATACTGGCAATAAAAATGAGCTATGATTCTTTCCCCCCACTATGAAGAAGGGAAAGGAGGGAGGAAAACGTTTACTATGTGGCTTCATGATTTTCTTGTAATAGGAATTTCCATTTAACATACATAACAAAACACATACTCATAAAGAAAGATTCTGAACTGCTTTTAGTTTTAAATCCTTCATCAAAACTACTTTGGCACTATTCAGAACTTCGCGCTTCTCCATCCATTCAAATGTTTATGAGGCCTACTCTGCTCCAGGCACAGTGAAGGGCAGATCAAGAAGGGTAGGAAGAGGGCTTCCCTGGTGGCGCAGTGGTTGAGAGTCCGCCACGGGTTCGTGCCCGGTCCGGGAAGATCCCACATGCCGCGGAGCGACTGGGCCCGTGAGCCATAGGCGCTGAGCCTGTGCGTCCGGAGCCTGTGCTCCGCAACGGGAGAGGCCACAACAGTGAGAGGCCCGCATACCACAAAAAAAAAAAAGAAGGGTAGGAAGAGCTAGCTACATGTATCGAACCTGAAGGAGTGACTAGGTAGCCAGAGGATCATGTTTCAAATGAAATGAATACAAGTAAACTGTTTCCTATCCTGTTTTGTGAAAGAAGATCGAAAACTTATGCAGATTACATACCTATTTCACTACAATACTGTATCCACCCAACAATTAAAATCGGAGGATTGACTCTTCACAGCTCATTAACCAGACATGTTCATTTATATTCCAATGTTGCTTTGTACCATAAGGTTCCAAAGCTCCAACAGAGTTTTATGCAATGTGCTTACAGAGTTGCATAATTTTATGCTGACAAGACAGTGGATCAAAACTCAGAGAAATGATACAGAGCGTGCAGGACTAGCGAATGCCGGGACCTTCTATGGCTGTAACCTTTCTTCTTCTCAATGAGGATCGCTTGTCACCGAGAGACGTGCCTTAAAACGTGTTCTCTATGGACTTGTCAAACTGCAGCAAAGAGGAAGGCTATATGCCACAGTAACTGGTTCATTATGGCAGTAGCTACGGAGGTGTTTTTTTTGGTATAATGATTATCTGGAGTTTAAATCATTTATTTTAAATAGATAATATTTCTTTAACTCTCCTTTGTATTTTTCCTGTTTACTGCAATATAAAGAAGATTGTATGTTATTATTTTTCAACTGCTGCCTTGTGAAAACTAATGACTTCAAGCCAGTAGCAGACACCTTTAAATAGCTTTAACTCTGGCATAAAGGCCTAGAAAACACGGGATCATTACCTGTTACAGTAATGATCACGCCAGAGATCTGTGACAACCTACCATGTTCTGATGCAATTTACTATGGATCGAACAACCCTCTAAAATGCAAAGAACCCTTCATGTTGATAAAGATTATTATTTTTTTAGATCAAAGGCCCAGAAAGTGAAGCCATGGCAAAATATTTAGAATATTCCCAATAACCACAAAGGGATTATTCATTCCATATTGATTTTCAAAGCCAGTTCCCACAGAACCAGGTTCCTGAGATCCCAATCATAAAGACCTTTTCTAACTTTTAATACCTCTTTATGTCAAGGTATTAAGCATAACAGCTTTATGTTCAAGGCTGTTTACTTAAGGGGTATATAGCTCATTTAGTAACGCTGCCAAGTGATACTAATTGCCCAAACACTGACTAAGCATGTGTATTATATTATCAGGCTGCACTGTGAACATGGGAATGGTAGCCATTAGGATTATCAAATTAGGTACGAGAATCAACCAAACTGAACAAGACTAAAAATGGTGGCAGACACAGACAAAAACCTAAGGTCTCACTTCGCTGGTTAATAAGTAATCACCACTATATGCTGAGCAATATGGTGTTCCTGACAATGAATCAGCCATTTTCCTACTGAACCGTTTATAACTGAGGGGATCTATGGTTAGGAGTGTAGGCTTTGGAGTCTGAAAGCAGGGAGGTCAAACCCTGGTTCACCCCTTCCTAGTCATGTGATCTGGGGCAACTTAATTATTTAAACTCACTCTGAGCTTCACATTCCTCCTCTGTAGAAGCAGGTTAATCCTTTATCATCGGGTTATTATTTCTTGTAACGAAATGAAATGCAACAGTTCTTCAAAAGCACTTTATGCCTTGCTACTAAAGAGAATCACAAAATAAAGGGAATGTTCATGCTGTTTGGGCCTAAATACCAATGAGGTGATGTCTAGTTAAAACATTAAGTGGGATTCTCACAGAAGGAAGTTTATCTAACTCATCTTTGTATCCTCGGGAGCGAGCTTAAGACCTAATACAAAATATATTATTGTTGAATGACGTCAGTGATGATATCTGTAACATGTCATGCCATAGTTACCAAGCCCTACTGCCTTTACTTCCGAAATAGCGACTCTGTTCCCTTCTCTTCATCTCTGCCCCCAGCACCCTCCTCCAAGGTCCAGGCAGGCCTCCCGGGATTCCTACAGTCCTCGTGTAACTGAGGAAGCGGCATCTACCCTGCCTTTCCTCCACTCTTCTTACCTTTGCAAGGTAGAGTGATCTTTTCAAAGTGTCAATGGATCTTATCACCTTTCAAAGACCCCCATTACTCCCTACCCAGGTCTACAAAAATCCCCAGCGTCTGACTCCGACTCACCAATCCCAATCCTGTCTTATTTCAAACCACCTTCCTTCTGTCTCATCCTCTCTTTTCCAGCCACACCAGGTTTCTTTCATCCCTCACGTATGCGCAGCTCTCTTCCTTTGCTATTCTTCTGCCTGAAGCGTTCCGCCTGCCAACCTTCAGTTCAGGTCTCCTCACCCTTCATACCTCAGCTTAACTGTTACTTTCTCAGCAAAGCTTTCCCTGAACTTCCTGTAAGTTCTTATGGAACCGTGTATCTCTTCTTTAGAGAAGTTATCAATTTATATTTCTTTCTGTTCTTACTTCATGAATGTCTGTGTATCTACCCAACTAAAGAATAGACTCCACAAGATGGTGTTCGTTTTTGTTCCTCCCTGGTTCCTTGAGTATTCAAAATTTTGTCGAATGAGTGATTTTTCTAAACATTAATATTCTTAAGAGACCACTCAAGATCCATCTCTGTGGTACCCTGAAATGATTTTGAGAGAAACGCTACAATAAAAGAATAGGTGCAGAGTACTAAGTGACATATAAAGTCAAAAATAAATAAAATACACTGGCAACTGGAAGGAGATGCAAAACTAACTCTTCCAAGTTTGAAAATTTATTTTCTCAGACTTAGAACCTCATTTCTTTCAAGTTGTAAGCAGATGCTAATTTCATAGCAGGCAACTTTTTCTTCCAGGACCAAAGGCTACGATGAAGCTTTGCAGGAGAAATTGAAGTACGGCACAATACTGCCTGCATCCATGAAATACAATCATCCGTACATCTAAAAGGCTTTTAAGGCACGATGGCTTAATCAGAATATTCTTAGTTCTAAATTCTAAATTCTAATTTAGTTCTAAATTCTTACCAAATGAATACCACACCATCTGGAATGCATGCCTGAGTGGCAAGAAGCTGTGCTACAATTTCCTTTAAAAAGCAAAAAATCCACTTAAGGGAACCAAAATGGGTTTCACTGCCCCTTCATTAGACGGCAATATTAAGTTGAGTGGGAAGGTTGGTGCTAAATCTTCTATGTGAAATTTCAGAATTATATATTAGTTGTGATACATTTTCAATTGCAGAATATTAGGCAAGCGAGAAGGTAGAATTTTATCCTACAAAGCTTATTGTCTTAAAAATGTGAAGAAAAAACACGTCAGGGGTTGCGGAGATCTGATAACATTAACAGCAGAAAATGCAGCTCTACACAGAAGGAACCACCTTTCGCTGGGCTGTAAAGAAGTTAAGCGACCTGGAATAAAACACCTTCCATCACTCCCCGCCCGGGCCTCTCCACGGCAGCCTTAGCCCAGCGGCCCAGCGGCCCAGCGGCCCAGCAGCTCTCAACTGGGCGCAATAGCACGGCCTTCTCCCTCCGGTGAAGTCAAGGTCAGCTTTCGGGAACGCGGGGCCCCAGGGAGCCTGAGCCGGAGCAAAGAGATGACTCTTTGGACCCTGGAAACCCGATGGGGTTTTTATTCCACTTCGCCTTGCTGGTCCCCTCGCAAGATATAGGAGCGGCTTACCTGTGAGGAGCCCGCAGCCCCAGAGGCCGAGGGCGGCGAGCCGGGCCCCGCCGGGCTCTGCAGCGCTCGGCCCCGCATGTCCGTCACTGCCTGGCCCGGGCGCACTCGCGCCCGAATCTGCTCTCCATTGAGAGTACAGCCCGGTCCTTCCACCATCTCCCGGGCCGCCCTGTGCCCCTCTATGTTGCACGGCCCTGCTGAGAAAACTGCCGCACAACCTCACGTCTGCGCGAGCGCGTACCTCGGCCCCGAGGAGATTCAAATCTCCCGCGCGCCCGGCCCCGCCCCGGAAGCCCCGCCCCCGTCCGCGAGCAGGGCTCCCGGGCGCAGGCGCAGTGGCTCAGCGCTCCGGGCCCGGACGCGGGATTGCAGGGAACGAAACGTGAGCGCTGGCGCAGCCCGTCTGCCACCCACCGGGGCTGAGTCGTAAAAGCGGAGGCAGTTGGAACCTCAGAAGCTCCAACTTGTTCTTTGCTTTGAGGTTTTGCCTTTCTCTCTGAGCTGCTCTGTACACCCACATTTTGTACCTTATCCTCTTATTCTGTCCTAAAATCCAAGGTTGCCTGGCAGGCCTTTGCTTGCCCTCTTTGGACGTGGGTGGACGCAGAGGGAGTCAGGGGAGGGTTTTAGAGCAAGCAGCTTTTGCTTTTTCTCTTATAGGTTTAGCATGTCTTAGAAAACGTGGCCTTATATACCAAATATATTTTAGTGTGTATATTAAAATATAGCGAGACCCTACCCAAATTCATGCAACAATTCTATTTTGGGTTGAACGCTATTTGAAATTGCTTTGTAAAAGTCAGGGCTCTATATAAATCAGAGGGCAATACATAGCTTTTCAAATTTACACAAGGATGTGCGCATGTAAATACATAAATATAAGGACTCCATACAATTTTTTTAAAAAATGAAAAAATCGAATCATTTTTGAAAATTAAAACACAGCACATTAGAACACAGTGTCAATTTATAAGTGATTTAATAAGCATACCACTGCTGTCGTTAAACCAGAAAAATATATGTAGTAGAGACTTGAATTAGAATATATTACTAAAGACTTGAATTCAAAAATTTGAAAAGTAATCTCTCCCCCTTTCTGTAGGGAGAGATTAGTGGTCAAAAGTTAGCTGGATCAGGTTCAGAATTCTTTGTACTTCCTTGCTTAATTTTTGTTTTTTTAATAAATTTATTTATTTTTGGCTGTGTTGGGTCTTCATTGCTGCATGTGGGCTTTCTCTAGTTGCAGTGAGGTGTTCAGGTTTCTCACTGCGGTGGCTTTCTTGTTGCAGAGCAAGGACTCTAGGCACATGGGCTTCAGCAGTTGTGGCTCGCGGGCTCTAGAGCGCAGCCTCAGTAGTTGTGGCCCACGGGCTTAGCTGCTCCAAGGCATGTGGGATCTTCCCGGACCAGGGCTCAAACCCATTTCCTCTGCATGGGCAGACGGATTCTTAACCACTGCGCCACCAGGGAAGCCCTTCTTTAATTGTTGTTTACTCTTTAGGTCAAGTTACTAAATAATCAAGGAAGAATCCTATTCCCTACAACCCAGATTCAGTCATAATCTCTGCCCTTTGATGGAAAACAATTCTCATACACCTTGTTCACGTTTACCTTTTTATTCATTATTTTTTGCTACCTAACAAATTGTCCCATTTGTTATTTCAAAGTTTCTGCAGGTCAAAAAGTTGGCAGGGGTCTGGCTCAGTGGTCCTGGCTCAGTGCTTGTCAAGCAATTACAGCCAAGACATTGGCCAGGGCTGCAGTCATCTAAAGGTTTGATTGTAGCTGGGAGATCCACTTCTGAGATGGCTCTCTTGCATAGCTGTTGGCAGAAGGCTTTGGTTTCTCATTTTATGGGTCTCTCCATAGCGTTGCTTGGCCGTTTTCCTGACATGGCAGGTGACATCCCCACCGTGTGTGATCCAAGCCGGAAGGCAAGGAGGAAGCTGTACTGTAATGGCCTTTACTACCTAGTCTCTGAAGTGGCACGCCCACACCTTCACTCCTTCAGTTCATTAGAATCCAGTCATTCGGTACAGCCCACAACGGGTAAAGGAGGGGAATTAAGCTTTATTCCTGGAAGGGAGGAGTACCAAATACCTTGTGAACATATTTTAATGCCATCACAATCTTCATTCATCTGATTGATTCATCATGAACTTATTCTCTTTAGCTGTTGTGTACTGGGGCACATTTGGATCAAATAAAATCTTTAACTTGAATTAGGTTTACCATTCTCCAGAGAGCTGAGTAAGAGCTGGGGAGTAACACTGAAGACACTGAGAGACGTCATTGATGTGCCCCTGCAAGGCCAAGCCAGATTTTGTTTATCTGTGACGAGACTCTGAGTCTTTGGATACTTCTCTTTTTTATCCTTCCTTACATGCAATTAAGGGTGACATCGCATGCACTCTGCATCTGCAGTGTTTATAAACAGTCATCTCACCACTGCAAGCAAACCTTCCCTGGTATAGACTCGATTTCTTCTTAAGCATTATTTATTACTTGATGACTTTATAAAAGTCATTCATTTTCTCTAAAACACACTTTTTTCTTATGTAAAATAAAATATACATTTCTTATAAGCCTCCACATTATTTGTTTTTTGTTTTAATTCCCAAATAGCATAACATATATGAAAGCACTTTGAAAACACACACCACAAATTCAAGGAATTAAGATAAATTCGATTTGCTCTGCCCAGAATATGCTCTGTACTTTCTGTTTCTTTGCTCATGCTGTTACTCTCACCTTTTTGTATCCTTGTCTTCATCCCAGTTTACTGAAATTCTCCCAATTTTTAAGTCCTAATTGAATGCATACCCTCTAAGAAACCTTCCAGGTACACTTTACAAATGAAGGAACGGAGAGGGTCACGGAGAGGTTAGGTAACATGCTCAAGGTCACAGAGTTGGGATTCAACCAGGCAAGCCAAGGTCTTAGCCAAATGCTTTCACCAACATCACTTACATGACACTAGCCCTCAATCAAATATTTTTAGGAACGACTTATGAAATGGTGGTTTAGAGGAAAAGCACCTTTTAGTCAGGCTTATATGGGGATTAAAGGCAATCTCAAAACCTTCCTTTAGCATATTAAGTTTTAACATATTCTGGATAATGAAACTTTGTTTTTACCCTTCTCCTTACAAGGTCTGTGTGCAGATTTTTAGTTGGAATGATAAAAATGTAGCCCGGGGGAAATTTCTTTAATTTCTGTGTTTTACATAAATAACCTGAATATATTTAACAGGTAGAGAGATAACATCCATCCTCTCTGAACACCCTCTTAATTTTAGCTCTGAATAGAGGAAACAGTCATTAGTGAACATTACGTGCAGGTGTTTTCAGTGGTATTTACTAAAGAGTCTCCAGTTTATACCCATTAAGAGAAACTTCTAACGTTAGATTACAAGAAGAATAAAATGCACAGCAGCAGAAACCATTTTTGACGCTTTCATTGTTTGAAGCATATACCAAATGCTGGGACTTTGCAAAGCAGTGCATTTTGTTCCATTGCGAAGGCTGGAAGCGCCAGGTGACAGTTTTCTGCTTGCAAAGCCAAAATCTAAATTGCAGAATCAACCATGGGCTTCTGGGTAACTCACGAAACCGCCCTGACATACCTAGCCTTTTCACAGTGATGTGAAATCTAGGACTGGGTGCTTTGGTTTTGCCAGATTCTCCATGGAAGGGATTTTTCTAATTTATTTCTTAATTTAAGCATATTTAGTAAGCAAAGGTAGTTTCTGAGCATGAACTTAATTTGGGGGAAAATAATAACTAAATAGTTATTAAACACTCATAAAAGAGCCCAGATAATCTCTTTGTGAGGAGTTCTCTCCATGAGAGAGGACAGGAGAATTAATTCATTTTCTATTTTGAAATAGAAAAGCAGGTTATTTTTTGTCAATATCTTGGAGCAATATTCTTCACCGGTCTCAGGCACTGGAGAGCGTATTCAAGTTGAGGCATGAAATCCGCCATTTATTCATTCATTCAAAAAGCAATGCAATTATTGGGCACCTAATTTGTTGCAGGAAGAGTGCTGGATCCATGGATACAGATATAAGTCAGAGATCTAAACAGCTCACCAACTAGTGCAGCGAGAAGAGGAAATAAACACCAGCGTGCTGACAGGTAACCTCAGGGTGCTCCCAGCAGACACAGGGAGGAGACCTCGGTTTTCCAACATCTCCGCTAAATTTTGAGGAGACATAAATAAAAGTTTGTTGCATAAAGGATAGGAGAAGGGGATTTTTAGGCAGATAGGGGGAAACCTATTTTACAACGCCAGGAGGTGTGAGAGAACCTCATATTTGGGGGGACCACAAGAATATCTGGAGGACAAGAGGATAGGGAGTGAGGGCAGATGGGGCCGAGAGAAGTCAGCAAAGCCAGATGATGGAAAACCTGAATGGTATGCTAAGAAGTATGGGTCTTCTGTTGAAAGTAACAGGGGAACAAATAGAGAATTCTATGCAGGAGATGAACATGCTTAGCTTTGCTTTATTAAATGATCCCCAGTATGGTGTGAAGCAGTGGGTCTCAACCGGTGACATTTGGTCACAACTAGGGGGAGAGGTACTACTGGCATCTCATGGGTCGAGGGCAGGGATGCTACTAAATATCTAACAACGTGCAGGACAAACCACCACAGCAGATCGTTAATTACCCAGTCAAGAAAGTGTTACCAGTACCAAGGCTGAGAAAGCCTGGTGCGGCAGGCTGAATAAGGCTCCCCCCAACCCTAACGTGTTCATGACCTAATCCGTGGAACTTGTGAACACATTTCCTTAAAGGGCAAAAGGGATTTGACAGATGTGATTGAATTAAGGATTGTGAAATGAGGAGATGATCCTGAATTCTCTGAGCGCACCCAGTGTAATCACAAGGGTCTGATAAGAGGCGGCACGAGGGTCAAAGACAGAAAAGGTAATGTGAGGACAGACCCAGGCAGTGAGGGAGATGGATGATGCTTTTGAAGACGGAGGAGGGAGCAAGGAACGCAGGCGACCTCCAAAAGGAGCAGCCCTGTTGACACCTTGACTCCAGGCCCGTAAGACTGCTGTGGGACTTTTGCCCTTCAGAAAAGTTAGAGAATAAATTTGTGTTATTGTAAGCTGCTAAACATGAACTACTTAGAGCAGCAATAGGAAATTAATGTATCTGTCTCGGAGAACAGGACAGATGGGAAGTGAATCTTGATGCAGAATAAACAGTAAGCAGGTGTCAACATTGCCAGGCACTTATCTGAGCACTGGAGACACAACAGTGATTGAGGCAGGAAAAAAAATTCCACTCTCCTGAAACCTATAGTTTTTGTTCTTTTTTTGGTATGTGTGAGTTCTTATTATAGTCCAGGAAATAATGTCTGTATAATGCTAACTTCCTTTCCCAGTCCATCATACATCAGCTAACTTTCTCTAAAACTTGAGAGTTTTACTTTTGACTTATTCGAATTTATCAGTATTTTACGTTACGATTTGTGCTTCCCCTCTCTAGTCCAAGGTATTTTAATGTCATAAAAATACCTTCCTACATTTTTCTATTAACTTTGTTTATAGTTTTATTATGATAGATTATTATTCCTAATTACCACTCACTTCTTCATATCACTATTATTAACCCATTCCTACCACGTGTCCCTATAAAGGAATAGACTTCACCACACCATTGTCAGGACAGGCCACTGGACTACCTTTGGCTGACTGAATGCAAGTTCTTTTATCTGATCATAAACTTGTGAGGGAGAAATAAAATGACTATTGTTGGAAGCCACTGAGACCTTGGGATGGTTCGTTGTGCAGCTTACCCTCGGGAAATTTGACTAAAACATTTATGTTTACATTTAGGCCCTTTATCTATGATGCCATCATTGTTACATGCAGTTATCCTTTGTACATAAGTCTGTTTGGTCTTCCTATTCTGTTTCATTGATCCATCTGTTCGGGTACCAATTCAACACTATTTTTAGTCCTGTGAATATTATAATGTGTCTGAATATTTCATGAGTTTCCACTTTTAGTCTTCCTTCTCAAATTATATTAGCTTTTGTATGAATGTGTAAACTTCATTATATTTAAAATCAGTTTCATGTTCTCTTGCAAATTCTGAGATACTGATTATATATATACATTTAGTTTATAGATAAATGGGAAACCGTTAATAGCTTCACAATGTTAACATGCCTTCTTTTATTAAGGTCTCATTTGATTAACTTTAGAAATCTTATAAATGTCTCTGTGAAGACGTTGTGTTTTCTTCGTTGGTCTAATTCCTAGGATTTCATAGTTTGGGTTGATATGTTGAGTGGCATATTATCTTCTCTTATATTTTTAGTTGGTTTTTACTATGTAAGGTGCTGGACTCCAGTACACCCAATTGAGGAAGAGAAGAAAATATTAGCACTTCTATAAATACTTACTTTTTATTTTATTTTAACATTTTAATTTTTAGGCAAATAGTACCTAATATATTAATACATTAGTTCTATAATAATAATTATTATTATAATAATAGCTAATTTTTATGAGACACCAACTTTGTGCTATTCAAATGCTTTCCAAGTATTAATTCACTTAATCCTCACAATATCCTAAGTGGTAATTTTTTTCTACTCATTTTATAGGCAAGAAAAATGAGGCAGGGAGTGGTTATGTAACTTGTCTAAGTTCACACAGGTGTAAATGACTGAACCAAGATTTGAACCCAAGGCAATCTTGCTTTCAATCTCTACACTATGTTGTTTGTAAAGTACATAATTGCAGTTTATAAATAAACACTGGGATCATACTGGGCTCATAAAATGAGTTGGTTTGCTTTTTGAAGATAAGAATTATACATTTTTTAAAGTTTATTTATCAACTTTTAGAGGAACCAATATTTTGCGACCAGTGGTGTCGAAAAACGCTATTAATCTTTAAAGTTTATCTTGTATCTGGCAATTTCACTTAACTTTTATTAGATACACTAATTTGTTCATTCTGTTGGGTTTTCTACATAATCTTATCATTTACAAATGACAGTTTTATGTCTTCCTTTCCAATTCTTATCATTGCTAATTATCTTCCTCGTCCCATTGTGTTGGTTAGAGCCTTCAGTACTATACTGAATAGCAGTGGTGATAAAATATATCCTTGCTTTGTTGAGTTCAAAATTTCTTCAATAAACACTATCTAGCTGAGTCTTTTCAATGAAGACTTTTATTAAGTTAAAGTTAAAAAACTGCTCCCAGTTTTCTTAGTTTCTTTTGTTTTCTCATTAAATAAGTGTAAAATTTATGAAATGCTTTCTCTGTATCTACTGAGGTGATAAATGTTTTTTTTTTAGTCCACTGTCATGATGAATTACATTGATAAAGTTTTGATCGGTAAGCCATTGTACCATTCCTGAGATAATCCCTACAAATTCACTGTATTGTTCTTAACAGACAATGTTTACTTGGCTAATATTTTATTTAGTATTTTCTTATCTGTGTTTAGAAGTGGACTATTTTCCTTTTTCATTTGTATTGTCCTTATATAGTTTTAATATCAAGATATTAAGCTCATAAAGTGACTTGTGCAGTTTTTATTTTTTTCTGGAAAAGCTTTTATATGATAAAATTATCTGCCTTTTAAAGTTTCACTTAACCTCTAAAGGACCTTATTTCAACTAACTCCGAGGTATTTAGCTACCTAAGAAGAAAAAGAAGGATACCAAAACTGTACTGTGGCATTTTCTAGAGATATCTTATTTAGTCAGTTAAATATGTTGTGCAATTCATCATAAGATAAGTGAACTTTAAAGCTTCATAGTAGAATTTTGAAATATGTAGTATTTGGCAATTTTGGAAAAGATTAAGAACATTAGCGCTTTCGTATATTTGCTTCATGGCACTGTCATTTGGTTGCCAACCATTTTTGCAGGGTGTTTCCTATCAGATTACTCATGAAAAGAATTAAAATAACTACGTCAACATAAACTAAGTTTTATTGAGCAAACTGAAAGACGGAAAGGAATCAGGTCTCAGAAGGTAATTACTATAAACATTAGATTTCTGGTGCGGGAACCACATTTGTTCTAGTGAGAAGTTACATCAAGGATATCCTTCTTCAAAAATGTGGCATTGCACAGGAAACTATACTCAGTATTTTGTAATAACTATGAGAGAAAAGAATCTGAAAAAGAATATATATATATAACTGAGTCACTTTGCTGTACACCTGAAACTAACACAACATTGTAAATCAATTACACTCCAACTAAAAAAAGAAAGAAAAAATCATCATGTTGTACACTTGAAATATAATTTTAAGATGCGGATTGCCACTTGAGGCAAAAAAAAGGCAACTATTATTTGCCTTGATTGGGTCAGAATGTGGGGAAGGGTTTAGTGAGGTGCCCTCCTTAAAGGAGTAAAAGCTAAGCACAGAAATCTTAACAGCTTTCAGGTCGCAACTTAGGCAGGGACTTGGTCATTCTAGACCAAGGATGAAGACTGCAAGAGGTTTGCAATCTTCCTAATTGCAGATTCATTGTTATTTCAAATGACTGCCAGTTTCATGTAATGAGTTACTGGAAAACTCTTAAGACCTTAGCAGGCTGTGTGCTCTTTTAGGAACGGCAACGCATTTGGAGAAGTGGAAGCAAAACAGAGAGGGAGGTGACAGCAAACAAGACAAGCAGAGACTGAGCCACTACAAAGAAGAAGAGCACAGGACATTGTCCTGAGTCTGAGAAAAGACCTGGAGTTTAAAACAGAAATGCTTGCATTCTGTCATTAGGCCACGCTATCTATACTTTGTGGACATTCCAAGTTTGGCTGGATTGCACTGGGGCCTGATGTGAAGTTAGGTAGCTGTGATAGCTGTGAGATGACAGCAACAGATGGACCTCGCTAGCATGAAGCAACCAAAGGTGTGCACAGTTTAAGGAACAATCCTCACTCCTGAGCTTGACAGACCATATAGAAGCAGGTTACATCATTAACTAAAGGTCAGATATAAATACAGTGAGCTTGTCTGAGACAGCTGGGCATGCTCTAGCCTTCTCAATCACATTTATCTACCTGGGAGATAACCTGTCAGCTCTATGTGTATCCATCTCTACCTTTGTAACAGAACAAACAAAAATCTCAAGAGATGGTTGAGTCCAATCTATTGTATTTGATGTCTTATGAGAACACAATGGGCATAATATAGTAAAATAGATTTATATTCCTAGCAGAACAGAAGGGCCCAGTTCAGCAGACAAATATAAGATCACTTCTTGCCAAAGTGACAGCATATATAATTTAGCATATAGAATTTTAATCAGCTACCCAAGTCAACAGAAAAACTTAGTCTTAAGTAATTTGTAGATGTCTTGAAACCCATTAAAAAAACAAGAACAATATTTTGACATCGTTCATATTATGCAGACAGGGCTCAAAGTTTATCTGTTAAACCTCAAGAAGGATTCTTTGGCATTTCTGATCTAATTATTATTGGCTTGGACCCCATTTGGACTAGTGATTAATTCACAACAGGCTCTATTTTCCATTATTAATCTCTCAAGACTTGAAAAGTTTATCAGACCCAAAGCTATTAGATATTTCAAATTCTGTACTTTTTGCTTACTTGCTATATATTGACTCCTAGTTTTTTTTCTGTTCCACTATTTTCATTCGTGAAGCAACTGGAAAATGCGAGTGTGTGTGTGTGTGTGTGTGTGTGTGTGTGTGTGTGTGTCCCTGTGCACACACAAGTAGAAGTTTCATAATCTTTCAGGGATAAGCACACTCACCTTCACAAAGTATTCAGATTTAAGCTTCTGAGGTTCAGTGCTAATGCGGAAGGGATTCGCACTGCACTTTGGGAATTCAAAACTCCCCAAGAGAAAAGGGTTAAGCCTGACGTCAATTCAGAGTGAAAAGGCCAAGGCAGTTACAGAAACACATTTGCAGAGATACCAGATAAGAAAATAATTTTGTACAAACTTTACCTTGTAATGTCTTTCAAACTGTGCAGGAAGTCGAATTGTTTTACAGAAGGGCAGTCAACAATCTTCCTCTGTATAGCCTGGACTTAGTGTTTCATTTTAGAAAAAGGAGTGACATTTCAAAGAGAAAACCACTGCTTGGAGGACTTCTGATTACCAAAATGATGCCAAATGGGTGAAACTCTGCACTGAGTTCTTTGCATGATAACGTAGAAAGTTTTGAAGTTTATTTTTTAAAGAAATTGTTCTAGAAGAGTAGAAAGTTGTGAAAGTATAACTCAGGCAGAAGTTTGAATTTGGCTTCTGATAGAGTAATCAGTCTCTTAATACTTTATCTTTTTAAAGTTCAGCTGCATATAACACAAACACAATTATGGCAGCTTAACCAAATAGGGGTTTCTTGTTCTTATACAGTAAGCCTGGACATAGGCAGGCCAGGTGGTGTAGCAGCCTTGTAATATCATCAACATCCTGGATTTATTTTGTCTTTCCGTTCCTTCACTCACACGGTTACTTCACGGTTGCGAGATACCTCTGACCCCCCTTCTGTACTCCAACCAGGAAGAATAAGAAAGCTATGAAGAGGAAGGCTGGCACCTGTGTCAGGAAAGCAAAACTACACAGGAATTCCTGGTTAGGTTCCAGCTAATCTCACCGACGAAGCCATGCCATACCGTCAGCCTTTGCTGTAATAGAGTCTGAGAAACGGTAGGGTCGGTTTGTTTTGGTTTCTTTGTTCGTGTGTTTTTTGGCTGCATTGCCAATAAAAGCTGAAAACAAGGGTTCTTTTAGTAAAAACAAAGGGGAGCGTGGCTCCCGGGTAGGCAACAGCATGCTGAGCCCCTGTGCGGTGTATTGACCAGCCCGTTCTGAGCTGGCACTGCCGTGACGTTCCCACTGCTGTTTTGTACACCGTGCCCTCCTGTCCTTATTTTGCTTGAGTGGAAGTAGATTTTGTTCAACACAGCCCTGGTGCACAGAGCTGAAGTTCTCGGGGAAAAACGATACTCCGAGAGCTTGCTGCTCCAGAGCCCATGGCTCCACAGGCTCGCAAACGACAGCTATGATGACCGCCCACGACCCGTCCACGTGGAGAAGCTGCCCAGGTGCGTCAGGCTGCCAGCCCGGATGCGAAGTCAAAAGCAAGAGTCCTACAGAGTGAAGGAAGTCAGAAAGAGAGAGACAAGTGCCGCGTGCTAACGCACATATCTGCAATTTAAGAAAAAAAGCGTCATGAAGAACCCAGGGGTAAGACAGCAATAAAGACACAGACCTACTGGAGAACGGACTTGAGGATATGGGGAGGGGGAAGGGTGAGCTGTGACAAAGCGAGACAGAGGCATGGACATATATACACTACCAAACGTCAGGTAGATAGCTAGTGGGAAGCAGCCGCACAGCACAGGGAGATCAGCTCCGTGCTTTGGGACCGCCTGGAGGGGTGGGATAGGGAGGGTGGGAGGGAGGGAGACGCAAGCGGGAAGAGATATGGGAACATAGGTATATGTGTAACGGATTCACTTTGTTATAAAGCAGAAACTAACACACCACTGTAAAGCAATTATACCCCAATAAAGATGTTAAAAAAAAAAAGGAAAGAAAAGCAAGTCTGGCGTCATTCTTCAGGTGGGGCGGCGCTGAGACCTGAAACTTCAGGGATAAACCGTGTGGGTAACAAAAAGCCCAAAGCAAACACTGGTAGGACTAATAGGATAAACCTAATGGAGATTTTTAACATCCCTTGTCAAGTGCACACAGTGAAATCTCCAAGAGAAACTCTCTGCTGGGAAAGAAACACATTCAATAAACTTAAAAGGCTTGAGTTTAAAGCGTGTTAACTGACGGTAACAGCCTCAAATTAGAAATCAATAACTCATCCAGATAAGCCTAGACGTTTGGAAATTAAAGAACTGCCTTCTAAATATCAAAGAAGTCAAGGGGGAAAAATCACAAAGAAAATGAAAACTGGATTTGAGAAAAACTATAATGAAAATATAGCCTATGAAATGTTACGGGATGCTGTGGGATGTTGCTAAAGCAGTACTTAAAGGGAAATTCTTAAAGTAGGAAAGAAAAAAGACTTAAGATCACTCTAAACTTCCACCTTAAGAATCTAGAAAAAGACAAGCAATTTGAACCCAAATATATAAAAGGACAAAAATAATAAACATAAGTGGAGATCAAGTAATATAAAGCAGACAATGGAGGAAATTCACAAAACCAAAAGTAAGTCCTCTGAAAAGGTTAATAAAATATTTCTTTTGATAAAGACAAGAAAGTTAAAAAGAAAACCAAAACTATTTCTTTCAGAAATAAATGAGAGTTTGGTTTTTTCCATATATTATAGATATTAAAGGAATAATAAGGGAATATTTTGAACAACCATATACCAACATATATGACAATTTAGATGAGGTGGACAAATTCCTTTAAAAGCAAGTTACCAAAGCTAACAAAATAGAAAATCTGAGTAGCCCCATAATAATGGAGTTGAATCAAAGGGAACTCAGTGCTCTGTGGTGACCTAAATGCGAAGGAAATCCAAAAAAGAGGGGATATATGTATACATATAGCTGATTCACTTTGCTGTACAGTAGAAACTAACACAACATTGTAAAGCAGCTATACTCCAGTAAAAATTTAAAAAAAAAAAAAAGAATCTTAACCACACGTAGAACGTGAGTCTCAAATGGCTTTATTGGTGAATTCTATCAAACTTAAAAAAAGGAAATAACGCAAATCCTGCAGATAATTTCACATAAAATAGAAAAGGAGTTAATCCCCAACTTTTTCTATGAGGCTTATATCCAGCCTGGCAACTGATCTTATCTGACCTACAGGTTAATAAATTAGCCTATTCCTGTTTCATAGATTCAGAAGACTTGAGACTCTTGGGTGGGAGACAAAGGACTTTGTTACTCACAGGCACCAAAGCAACATGAGTGCCATCGTGCTAGTAGCTGCTGCCCTTGTTCTCAAGTCCCATGGAAGTGACACAAAGGACCCAAATAGATGCTGACACATGCAGGGACCTGCATTACAGGAGAGGGGTCCTGAGTCTGGAAAACACACTGACTTGTGTGTCTGCTGACGTGGGGCCTGAATGAAAGTCAGGAAAAAGGGTTTGGGTGTTAGCTCAGCTACTGATAGATTCCCAGCACAAGACAAATCACCTGTGTTTTGGGATCTCAGCTTCATTATCCATAAAATCAGAGGATTTGGACCAGGTGATCTCTCAAGTCCCTTCCAACTCTATGATTTTAAGTGTCCATGTCCATGAACTAAAGAGGTTTGAAAAACAGACGCTTAACTTATTTTATATAATGGAATTAAGAGCATGAAGTTAAAGACATGAGGAACTAACTCCTTTGGTCAACTTTTGGCCTGAAAGCATCAACCCCCCTAACCCTATGACTCATACATTACCTGGGGATCTATAACTTCCTGACACTTATATTTAAGATTTCAGATTTGTACTTCTCATAGTATTGTATTCTTTTCTTATCCAATTAAAAAATATCTCTTGATGGTGAGAACAAATCAAGTCGATATACCTAGGTGTTTCTAGGTGTTTCTAGGTGTTTCTATGTGTACACAAGTGCCTAGCAGACATCCAGATATATGGGTACATAACTATATTTACATATGTACGTGGGTATATATGTGTGTGTGTACATATAAAATATACAAATGTGTGTGCATGTGTACACATTGATAAACACACACATACCTCAGAGACACTGCCTGTTTGATTCTAGACCATGGGAAAAAGACCCACACCAATTTTTTGGTTTCCCAGTGCATATAAAAGTTATGTATTTAAAAACAATTCCACCAATAACACATGCTCTACATAACATCATGTTTGGCTTTGAGCTAGAAAAAAATCTGAAAAACAGTGGCTTAAACACAGAAAGGGCTTCTTTTTCTCACATACAAGACACTGTGTAGATAGGGAGCCCAAGGCTGCTGTAGCTGAAGCCCTGCAAGATCATCAAGGCTTCAAACTCCTGTTTCCTATTCTGCCTTCCTCAGCAATGTGGCCTTCGCACTCATGTTTGCATAATGGCTGCTGCCCCTCCAGCCATCACATTCTGATCTCAGGCAGGAAGAAAGGGAAAGATCCAGAAGCCTTTCCCATAAGGCTTTGTCTTGTCTTGAGAAGGGATCCTTTCCCCAAACATGTCTGCCTATACCTTACTGGCTATAACTAGATAACATAGCTTTCCCTATCTGCAAAGTTATTTGGGGGAAGTGAAGATATTTACATAGTAAGCTGGAAACCTTGATGATCATCTCCAACAAAACTGGAGTTCTGTTAGCAAGGAGGAAGGGGAGACTAGATCATAGTAAGCGACAAGCAGTTTCTGCCATATGCCTACTGTAGAAAAGTTAGAAAAAAATGAAGAGGCATTTCTCCATTCTTTTCGTTCCATTTATTTATTCCTTTGTTTAGCCTTTCTTCTTCTGTCTCCTGATCCATACCTTATTTGAAAAATAGAGATTTTCGTGGTGTTACCTCAGAGAGTTAAAGCAACGTTGAGGCTATATCCTTAAGTGATAGCTTTCTGATACAAATAACATTTCCACACACACACACACACACACACCCCGGGAGAATTTAGTAGCCCAAAGATAGAACCTTTAAGGGGGAAAAAATGTAGATAAGGGTTTGGGGCAAAAAATGGTTTCCTGACGAACTGTCAGCATTTTATTTGGGTCACAAAACAGGCCATTTCCTGTCTTTGCGAAGCCCCACACTTCTTAAATCACTGCCCTGTAACCGGCGGGCGTGTGGAGCCAGACTTGGTGGAGGCCACAGAGGCAGCAGCCTTCCCTGCCTGAGTGCCCGGCGGCTGTTTCCTAATGGCTCTGGACACTGATTGCTCACCATTGTCATAATCGCCGTGGGTTACATTTTTGAGTGCCCACGGGGGGCATGGCACTGCACGGTGCAAAGTGTTTACTGTCCTGTTTCTGCTTCCGAATCCTCAGATGTTGTGCGCACACTGAGCTCAGCTCAGACTGCAAGCAACACTGTCCGCTGCTGTCAGCTACCTAAAGTTAAAGCTTTTCATACTGTGGACATTCCCGGAAGGAATGTGATGAGACAGTGACACTACCACTTTTTAGCTAAGTTTCTTCATCATTAATGGATTTTCTCAACAAGCCTATTAGCAGGTACTATTTTCTTGATTTACCGAGCTCAGCAATGGCATCGCTGACTTCAGGGTTGGCCAGAACCTTAGGGATTTGGAGGAAAAAGAGCTAATATTTATCAGTCCTGGGGACAGTCTTACACACTACTAGGTATAAAATAGATAACTAATAAGGACCTGCTGTAGAGCACAGGGAACTCTACTCAATACTGTGTAATGGCCTATATGGGAAAAGAATCTAAAAAAGAGCGGATATAGGTATACATATAACTGAATCACTTTGCTGTACACCTGAAACTAACACAACATTGTAAATCAACTATACACCAATAAAATTTTTTTTCAAATAAAGATAAATGCTTTATATTTCATTCTCGAATTATCTCTCTGAAGGTGTAATCAGTACACACATTTTGTAGATGAAGCAGCTGTTAGAAGAGTTTAGATGAGTGGTCCAAAGTCACATTAGCTGGTAAAAGATCAAAGCTGAACTTGAACCTGGGTCCTAATTCAATTATCTTTCAGCTACTGTACACTGTCCTTTAAGAAGTGTCATAATATTTCACCAAGAGGTCATAAAACCCAACCCTCATTAGTGAATTGGGTTTAACCTGAACTGAAGGGCCCTCACCTCTTACTGACATCAGTGGTTACCCCATGTGAGGAAGAACAGGTGCTTTCACAAAGTAAGTGAAGGGACTTAAGAAGTCTAACGGAATTCAGGAATAAGGCGTATTATTTTCTTCAAGGTATATTACGTACTATGTACGTTTAACACAGCAGAACTAAAATTACACTCTATCTTTGTTTATTTTGCTTATTTCCTCCGTACATGTTTACATTTTTATTCTGCTTACTGACTTTATGAGTCCTCCATCGTAGTGATAGTTTTCCTAATAGAGTTTTCCTAATAGTTTATCCTTGCTCTTAACCCTTCTTTCATTGAGTAGCAGTTCCTAGCGATGCTATATTTGATTCGTGCTTTCTTGCTTTTGTTCGAGTGCTTTCGTAATTTTCATCCTCGTTCACGTCTGCCTCAATCCCCTCCTGCATTATTTCTGAGTGGTACTAACTGCACATTTATTTCCTGAGTATGTTTTAGAATCCTCCCTCTACCCTCTGTACTTTACAGTTGCAGATGGCTTTTCTGCAGCATTCGTATTTTCTCAGAGTCTCTACTTGTTAGAGCTTGAGGCTCCGCCCACTTAACGATTCAGTAAGAACCTGCAGGTCTGCGATTATGATTGCTATTGAACCTGACTGTGCCTTCTATTTCATAGGTGTCATGATTTTCCTTATTTCTAATAATTCCATCTGTAATGATTTTAAACTGTATTATAACTTTAAAAAGGAATCTTGAAGATCTTTTTTTGCACGTTTCCTTCTCTACAGATCTTGCTGTAAAGAGGCTGCTCTTTCCTGTAATCGTTCTCAGTAATGAAAAGTGTTTATATCAGACACTAAAGCCCAAAGTTGTAGCATTAATCTCTCCTGTTTCTTATGCCACACTCTCTGGCCTTTAACCCCCATCTACCATCTGATAACATGAGATACACCATGTTTGTAGCTTTTCAAAGCATTTTTCATTAGCCTCATACTGTCTCGATATTCAGGCATTGCGTCTGACAAGCACGATTATTTAATAATGTAATATTCTGGCCCGTGTACTTCCCTACGATTACATGGTTAGAAAAAAAAAATGATTAGCTATATAATATATTCTGATAGAGACTAAAACAAAATATAATAGCAGATCTAAATATAGTTTTGAAATAAACAGACCAATTGAGGAAAGAAGGCTTGCATAAGAACCAAGAAAAGAACACAAAGAACTCTGGGACCAAATGTAAAGGAATAGTGAAACGGCAACAGCTGTCTACAAAATACATGAAAATTAAACATCAGGTTCTTGGCATATTTTACCTCACAGAATCATGATACAGTTTTTAACCCATTTGAAAGAAAACCAGCAAGCATTAGAATTACCCACAGTAAATGGCCGAGTAGATACTGAACAAGGCAGCCTGACATTCGACCTGCCCACATCAAAACGCTGGGGCAGACAAGGGTCCAGGTGTGCCAGCCTTAGCTGGGCTCAGAAGACAGTAGCACTAGGGACCCAGCCTGGTGAGCAAAACTTTTGAGTCAAGAGAGGACACAGGAGGGGCTTAGGTTGGCTTTAAGTGTGTAAGTCTGAGCACTTGAGATATTCTGGGGTAAGGCAGACCTGCTCCATTTACAGCTGATTCTGATCGTGGGAAATGCAGAGCGCATGTAGTCGGAAACTGCACTATATCCCATGCTGTTATTTATCAGCTGGCATGTATGCGACGCATACACTAGCGGAAGGCTGCAGAGAAAATAGTTCAGGAGTCAAAACAGTTAAGTGGAGACAATCAATCTATATTAGTTTTAAAAGTTTGGAAATCCTTGCCTTGACAATAGAAAAGTTGAGTTTTTTATTTTCTGTCATTTTCTTGCGTGATTTAAGCTTATCTATTTGTGTACTATTTCTCCATTAATAAGAAGCTCTAGTCACTTCTTTTCATTGTACTACATAAGCACTCAGTGACAATTAAATTTCCTACTCCTCTCACATTTTGATTCTTTAAGCCCCCTTTTAGTAACTTGTAAAAAAAAAGTCTCTCTATAGACGAGGATTTTACATGTCAAATAGTGGCCTTGTGAAGGGCTACCAATTAGACATCCATCTGTGCATAAATATTTCCCTTAAAAAATAAGTCGAGGAAGCTTAGTTTATTTTGGCACTCAGGGTAAGTTTCTTTCATCAGCATATTACTGGCCCTCCCCTCTCCCACAGTTTTCTTCCTGCTGCGCCCCCAGTCATGACACCAGGTGACCAGAGGGGTAAGGACTCTCTGAAGCTAGCCTGAGCGGACACATGGCAGGAGTTGCTCTGAGAGACACCCTCAGGGCCCTCCACTCTCCTGGGGGCCCATCGCTGCGTCCCAGCGGCTCACCTCACCCACAGGTGTTGCAGCGTGCTTTGTGGACCCTTTTCATACTCTTTGCCTTACACAACGCCTCCATCCAAGGCCTCCCCGCCTCAAACCTTGGGAGCTGGTTGTTCATGGCTCCCTTGCTCATGAATAGTTGTTTCTTAGGCTTTGAATAAAATTTAGTCCGATATTTGTTCACTCACCTAGCCAGAGGGCTTCCCTTGGAGAGCAGAATAGTTAGGGGGGCCAAGACCCTCACTCCCCGGGGACCCCAAACCCGGCCTCCACAGACTGGTGAAGACTGGAGGACCGCTAAGCACTCAAAAACAAGATTTGTGACAGAGCCAGGAAAGGAGAATGGAAACTCTGGAGTCCAAGGAAAGGCCTTGGCGGGGGGTGGGGGTGGGGGACACACCCAGCAGTGAGTGGCCGTGTCAACCTGCCGGCATCTGTAAGGCCGAGTCAGGGGCGGGGCTGGAGGGGGTTGGTCAGCAGGGTGAAGCGTTTTTAAGAAGAGACAGAAAGTTCATAAACAGCTCTGTACCCCCTGCAATTCTGATCTGAAGCTTCCGGAAGCAAGTGAGCTAGGAGTGGGAATTCCCGTCTAGGGACAGGTAGCTAGCCGACAGCTCTGAAAGGGGAATGATGTGAAGCCAGCGTTTGCTGGAATTAGAATAGGGGTCAGTAAGATTTTGCTACAAAGGGTCAGAGGGTAAATACTTTAGGCTTTGCCCGCTATGAGGCAACACTGAAGACATTGTGCAGGAATTTATATGGCAGAAGAGAAGACAAATTTGCACAAAGATTTTATGGATGACCTTCAAAATATAATGATGACACTTAAGTTCGCTTTTAAAAATACAGGCCTACTAATGAGAAGAACGGAATTCTCTTCTGAGGGCATGGCATTTTGCTTAATTGAGGTTCAAACTTAGTTTTCACTACCGTCAGAATCAATTGCAGATTTATCTGTTAATGCTGATCCAAAATGAGATCTTAAGTATTTCATCTTCAAAAATATCTTTTCACACTTACAGGTATCACCAAACACATGTCAGTAGAGGAATGTATGATTTTTTAATTTTTAAAAATTTTTTGGCTGCACTGGGTCTTCGTTGCTGCACACGGGCTTTCTCAAGTTACGGTGAGCAGGGGCTGCTCTTCGTTGCGGTGTGTGGGCTTCTCACTGCGGTGGCCTCTCGCTTCAGAGCACGGGCTCTAGGCATGCGGGCTTCAGTAGTTGCGGCACGTGGGCTCAGTAGTTGTGGCTTGCGGGCTCTAGAGCGCAGGCTCAGTAGTTGTGGCGCACGGGCTTAGTTACTATGTGGCATGTGGGATCTTCCCCGACCAGGGCTCGAACCCGTGTCCCCTGCACTGACAGGAGGATTCTTAACCACTGCGCCACCAGGGAAGTCCCGGAACATATGATTTTAATTGAGCATATTTATCGATTGGAAGGCATATAGAATTCTATTATATTTTTCTCTTGATGTTTGATTTTAGTGTGCCATTATATTACATATCAGTAATTTCCAAAGGAAGACTACATGAAAGCTCCTTCATTGCACCATTAATTGGATTTTTAAATATGGACTTTTTTTCTTGTATTTGGATTAAGGTCTGAAAAATGCTGCTAGAACTACATAATTTGAACTTGGAAGCTATATCTACTTCTGCAAATTTGTGTGGAAATAGAGATCTTGTTTTTTTGTTTTAACTTTTAATAGAACATGACGTATATAAGGAAGCTTTATTTTGTTTCAAACAGCATTAGTCATCGTAGAAATGACTTTACTGCAGAATAAGTTTTGCATATAAGCACTCTTTTACCTTGTAATTTTACGTCAAATTCATTAAGAAATGTTATCCAGTCGGCACTAAAAGCTAATTTCCAACCATCCAGTGTTTCATAATAGTAGTTGAGGGTGGTACTTCCAACCACTTAAAAGTAGAAAAGCCATTCTCAGCTTGTGGGCTGAACAAATACAGGCAGCGGGCAGGATCCGGCCTGTGCCTTTGTTTGCCAACTTCTGACTTAGACTGTGGGGCCTCTGGAGTTGGACTCCCAATACATACTGAGCCTTGTGCCTTTGGGCAAATTATTTAACCTCTCTAAACCCTCTAAGACAGGATAAGAGTTTGCCCCCTTCCTAGATTTGTAAGGATTAAATGAAGGGAGTGCCTGAAATACTGTAAACAATTAGTAAATAGTCTTTAGTAGTAAAATAGGAAAACCACCATAATGCTATAAATGGATCAAATAATTCAACCACGTGAAATAAGACTGGGAGGGGTGGCAGGGGCGTGGGGACAAGGACGGGAGTTGCTCTTCTGGAAGTGAAGCTAATGCAATGAACTTGGGGAGCCTGCTGTGGAGGACACCTGACCATCACCAGTCACCTGCTATCTGCGTTCTTGTTGAGGACTTCACTGTTAGAATTACGGTAAGTACTCTATTAATACTGCCATCATGACACTCTCTGTTTTGTTCTTTATAACCACCTTACGAGCTAGGCACTGATACCACTGTATAGGCCAGGGAGTCAAGGCTGCGATCCTGGAGTTTACCCAGTTCAGCTTCTCCCAGTGTCCTCGCTCAGCTCATCCACCCTCACCAGTTCCCGGCAGTCGCACCCCAGCTAATCCCACTTCTTCCTCCTCCGGAGTACCTGCCGGCAGAGAGCACGCTTCATGGGTTTTGCCCTTCCTCAGACCTTGAAGCTGCCTTTAAAGGTGTTAAAGTCCTTATATATGACCTTTTACGTGACCTGACTATGTGCCTACCCTCCTTCCACAGTGGGTGATCCTGAAACGGCAGGTCTTATTTATTTTTGTGTGAACAGAGATGACTACTGAGTAGTCATTCAGAAGAAAGTATTGAATTAAGTAATGGATGAATGAAGATCATTACATAACTGAAATAGTATTTTATTATTATTCCTCGAGGACTAAAGACAGTGAGTGCTCTTCAGGAATTTATTTCATGCATTCACTATTTTCATATTCTTTTTTATATTATATTATTTATTTATAAACTAAAAGTAACCTTTTACAGAAAGAACACATAGATTAACATGCATTCATGTTCAGGTCCCAAGTTTGCCATTAAAAAGCTATGGGGACTTAAGCAAAAAAGCTCACTTCTCTGTTCTTTCTTTTATTTCCTCATCTGAAAGTTATCTTTAAGATCAAACTCAATTCCGAAATTTATGATACTTTTCAAAGCATAAGGTTTACTTTTGATAATAGATTCTGTATTATTTATATTTTGAAAAATAACCTATAAGATTTAAATTAGGTAGAGAAATGCAAATCAAAGCTACGAGGTATCACCCCACACCGGTCAGAATGGCCGTCATCAAAAAGTCTACAAACAACAAATGCTGGAGAGGGTGTGGAGAAAACGGAACCCTCCTGCACTGCTGGTGGGAATGTAAGTTGGTGCAGCCAATATGGAGAACAGTACGGAGGTTCCTCAGAAAACTAAAAATAGAGCTACCATACGACCCAGCAATCCTACTCCTGGGCACATAGCTGGACAAAACTATAATTCAAAAAGACACATGCACCCCTATGGTCACAGCAGCACTATTCACAATAGCCAAGACATGGAAACAACCTAAGTGTCCATCAACAGATGAATGGATGAAGAAGATGTGGTACTTGTATACAATGGAATACTACTCAGCCATAAAAAGGAATGAAATAATGCCATTTGCAGCAACACGGATGCAACTAGAGATTATTATGCTAAGTGAAGTCAGTCAGAAAGAGAAAGACAAAATCCCATATGATATCACTTACATGTGGAATCTAAAATATGGCACAGACGAACCTACCTATGAAACAGAAACAGACTGACATAGAGGACAGACTTGTGGTTGCCAAGGGTGGGTGGGGGAGGGATGGAGTGGGAGTTTGGGGTTAGTAGATGCAAATTATCACATATAGAATGGATAAACAACAAGGTCCTACTGTAGAGCACAGGAAACTATATATATTCAATATCCTGGGATAAACCATAATGGAAAAGAATATAAAAAAGAATGTATATATGTATATAACTGACTCACTTTGCTGTACAGCAGAAATTAACACAACATTATAAATCAACTATACTTCAATAAAAAAGATTTAAATCAGGACTTAAAAATATCTCAGCTCTACATGGCTTTAGGAGATAAACAGTGTCCTTTTATTGTTTGATAGAAATATGTAAAAAAACATATTTGGTATAGGAATACTAAGTTTTGTTAAACTGTTTCCTTGAGTTTTTTTTTTTTTTTTTTTAATATATCCCATCAGCATCCTAACTTGAGGCATCCTTGAAATTCAGCATTGGGCTCTTTAAACCACATTCAAAAATCACTGCCCATAAGACCAGTGTCTTACCTGGGGCTTTACACTGATGTAGTCAGCAGCCAAAACTGAAAGGACCCATCTGACTCTGGCAGGAGGAACCAAGGTAATTGCTCTCTCACTTCCCAGAAATGTGCTTTATCTGAGGGACCTCTTACAATGAAAGAAAACTCTAATCTGGTGTGTATACGTGTTTTTCTTTGAATCAGCCCAGTGTTGAGTAATGCTTTTTGTTATTGATTACCAGGAAAGGGATTGGTCATTGCTATCCTCCTCCAACACATTGCAAGTTTCTTCTTTGGAGAGTCACCAACTTGTGCAGATCGCTTTACCATGTTCCAAGATCTTCTCCCGTCATAAGGCAGGACTGCGGCTGTCGTCCTGTGTGTTCCCAGCCATTAGCTTAGAGCCTGACACCTAATCCCCGACTCAAATAAATATTCTCCGAACGAGAGAACGAATGAAAGCATCGTCACGTTTGACACTCATGACATTATCCGCATTAGACAGATGAGGGAAGAATGGAAAAGGCAGGGTAACTGAGGACTAGATCAGGGTCACAGAGATGATACGTGAAAGCACTGAGCCTTAAACCTGACCTTCTGACTTGGGAGCCATTATCTTTTCAGTGACTCCAGGCTGCTTTTCTTGGCAAATCATTAAAGCTGTACGAGTTTTTAAACCAGACCTACCAAGTCACGTTATTTTTCAGTAGATTGTGTTATGAACACTTCAAACTTTTGTCTCTAGCACTTTTATGGTGTTTGGAATCATAAAACAGCCTTAAACTTCCTCAGCACGAGAGCACCAGGAAGGCCGCTTGCGAAACTTTGCCACAAACTTTTAATGGGCGTCTGCGGAGCATTAGGGTCCCCATAAACATTCCGGGGCACTCCCCAGGAGCTCTGTGGGATACTGCTTCCCAAAGTTGTCCAGAAGTTCCCTGAGGTTAGGAACATTTTTGTGTCACTTAGGCAAGTATGGCATCTGCAGGCTCTAATTTCCCAGGTCCAAGGAAAGAAAATATTGGTGATGGAAACTTTCTCCAGGGGCCTCTGTAGAAAGCAAGCTCACTGATCGCAAATAAACCATTTCTAAGACAGCAACAATTCTGTTGACTACGGTTAAAGACAGAACGTGCGGTTCCCGAATGCAATTTCACTTTTCCAAAGAACAGTTTTACTCTTTTTCGGAAATGCCTGGGTGATTATTTTTTGCTGTTTGGTTTTGTTTTGCTTAAAAGGGCTGCTCGGTGTGCTTCCTTAGTCAACATGACAAAGGAAAAGAACAAGCAACCCAAGTATCCCCTGAGGGCCTCAAG
The DNA here is from genome assembly GCF_003676395.1 of Aethalodelphis obliquidens. Lineage (NCBI taxonomy): Eukaryota > Metazoa > Chordata > Mammalia > Artiodactyla > Delphinidae > Aethalodelphis > Aethalodelphis obliquidens. The sequence continues at coordinate 4,772,320 of NW_020837969.1, forward strand.
GGATTGAGGACACACCGGTTTAAATACAAACAGGTACTCCCAGGGCTGCTGGTAAAGACTTTTCAGATCAGGCTAAAATACTCTTCCAACTCTGACCCAGTCAAATTGATTCAGATTAAATGTTTTCTTTTTTCCTTGAGAATGTCTGTTTTCCACAGTGTTTTTAAGAAATCCCCTTAAAAATACTGAGACCTCAGTAATAAGGTGTTAGTCTCTCACATTAAGAATTGGATTAAATTTCCTTACAGTGGCCATTCTTGGGTTTTATTATGTTTGGCATACGAATTTTTTTCTTTTGACAACACTATGATTAAAATTACTGACTCTCTGCTTTCTAAATTTGTGCTATTAGGCCTTAGTATATGTATGTGTATTTACTTATTTTTAGACAAGAAATTAATAAGAATTTGGCACCAGGACCAGCAATGGCGTCAATATTTTAGGACATTTATATACAGTTTTGGCTATGTAGGGAAGGAAGATAATTTTCCTTTACCCTTCTGAGTTCTTAGCTGAAACCCCTGTAATAAAAGACAGATTAACCAGAATAAAACACAAAGGAATTTGATTAACATGCAGACCTCAGTGTATACATGGGAGATGCCCAGGGAAAAATGAGTGACTCCCCGAGTGGCTTAGAACGCAGGCTTAAATACCATCTTAACAGGGAAAAGGGAGGGGAACTGTGCCCTCTGAGGGGACAGGAAATCATTTTCAGGAAGATGAATGGGCCCTTAGAAGAGCAGATGGGAAGTGTGCTAGTTTGCGACAAAGTGTGTCTAGGTGTGGTGACCACTTCTAGTTTCCTCTCCTGTGACAAGAGTCCATCTTCTCTGGTTGATGAAACTCCCAGGCAGGGGGTTTATGACAACTGGTTCCTTTTGGGGGATCTGTCTACAGGCAGATAAGGGGGTTCAGGGAAAGCGTCTCCCTGCATTGCTGTTTTCCAAGTGCCTACAGCTCCCAGTAATCAATACACCAAAGTGGGGACTTTGGGGTGTCCTGTTCTGTGACCCTGCATCAGCTCTACACCTCTCCTATATTCCTTGTAGGTAAGACATAACGTGGTTCAAATATGTGTAATCCCTTAGAAACGATATGATTTTCCCAGTTTAATTAAAAGTTTATAAGTAACGTTGTGACTACTTTTATCTGTAAAATTATACTCTAAAGTTGCAAAAAAATCTTTTCAGGATAATCATTTTGGGAAAATGAAGGATGGGCTTAAATTTGGGGTTTGTTCACTGTGAGCATCCTACCAGATTATGAGTTTTCTATATCATCACGGCTGTATCCTCAACACTTAGTCGGATGACTGATTATGTTACACATTCAATAAAGCTTTGTTGACTGGAAGATCATTAAACTATACACACCATGTGTTGCCCCAGGGGTCAGCACACTAGGGTCCAATCTGGCCCATGGCCTGTTTTGACATGTCCTGCAAGCTAAGAAGGTTTTTATATTTTTAAAGGGTTTTCAAAATAGCAAGGAAGAATATGTGACACAGGCTACACGGTGCACAAAGTCTAAAATATTTACCACCTGGCCCTTCACAGAAGAACATTTGCCGCGTTTAAAATCTTTATTCTTAAATATACACCTATTTTTTAGACATACTTTAGCCAGAACTCAGACCTATTTGTGGAGTAAGGTTATCCGGGGTGGGAGACCCTAGTATTGCCTATTCAAAGTCATCCTCCTCTCTTATTAACAGAACTCCTGTTGTGTACTCACCTCTCGGGTTGAAATGCAGTAGGTCAAAGGCAGTCTGGCCAATCCCAGTCGTCTCTACCAGGGATTTGTCTGGGGTAGACGTGTGACTCAGTCCTGGAAGATGAAACAGAAGGGGAAATGTTCAGGGAGACATCTGGGAAGGATCTTACTCTTGTTTTGGAAGCAAACAGAGAGAAAGAAATATACATGTTTGCTCCCACTTTGTTCTGTCTTTCTTGGGACACAGCTCTGTGCCGATGTGTTTCGGATCCTTAGCTGTCATCTTTTAACCATGAATGAAAGATCAAATGATTCACAGTGATGCTGGCCTCACACTGTGTCACTGTTGGGCTCCTTGACCTCAGCACCACCCACCTCCAGTTGCCTTGTTATTTGGTAAAACAGCACAGCTTTTCAGTTTAGGCCATTAATTGCGTGTTCTCATACTTGCTGCCAAAATATCCGGATTCATTCAGGTTGTAAATCTGTTCTATTAATGAGCTAGAGTGAATTATTAAAAGTTTGCTTGGAATGAGGAGCTCTCTCAAATGACTTAGAATCGTGAGTGAAATGATAGTATAAGAGGGATTATAGACAGGGATTAATATAACCTGGTACTGCATTATCTTGGACGTAACCATTTGGGCTTAAATTTGTATAAGAAGTAGCCACTTGGAGAGCAGAGTGAATTCGACCATGAAATCAATTTAATTTTCCTATCTGATTAAGAAGTAAGTGTGTGTGTGGTGTATGTGTGTTCATGTTCTGTAGGAACATGGAATGCATGAATTACACCTAACTAGAGATTGTTCAGAACATACCAGACTAGGAATTGAGGAAAACACCTTTGACCTCTGAATAGAGACGTTACAAATCCATGCTCTAAAGTTCAGGCTTCTGAATTTCATTAAGAACCCCAAGTTCCTCCCTCAAAGCTTGTTTCCAGAATGAATAAAAACGCAATGCTAGGAGTCAAGATGGCGGACCAGGAGGACGCGGAATTTGCGGCTCCGCACAACTAGGGCACCTACCAGGCCCCGCTCGGGGACCGCGGACACCTAAGGGGACGGGAGGAACCCCCAGCGACCGGGTAGGGCGTGGGGCGTGGGGGGAGTGAGGGGGGAGTAGAAGTGGAGGCGGGAAGGGACTGGCGCCCTGAGGGGCGGCTGGGGGAGGGGAAGGGATCCCACACTCGAAGGGGGAAATTGGGGGACCATTGGGAGGGCGGAGGATCAAAAGGGAGCGTGGCCAGGTTTCCCCTGCCCACTTGGGCCCCCAGGAGCCTATTGAGACCCCCGGCCTGATCCTCTGCCCACCAGGCCCCTTCCAGCTGCGTGGGTCCTGAAGGAGTTGGAGGGAGGGAAGGGGGAGCAGAAGTAAAGACCTGACCTCTGGGACCAGCACCCCTGGGGGTTGGCTGGGGAAGGGGAGGAGTTCCTACAACCAGCGGGACCCACCCACAGTTAGGGGAGACCCTGGGGGTGGGTGTGGGGGCACAGAGGAACGGAAGGGAACGGGGCCAGTGCTTTCCCTGTCCACTTAGGCACGTGGAAGCCTGTTGGGCTCTCTGGCCTAATCTTCTGCCCTCGGAGCCTCCCTCCTGCCCTGCAGAGCCCAAGCCCCGCCCCTACACCCCACACAGGGTCCCGCCTCTACACTCGGAGACCCCCTCGGAGACCCCCTACAATGCGCTGGGCCTAAACCCCACCCACACACCCTCACCCAGGGCCCTACCTCCAAACTTCGGAACTCCACACTCCAGAGGCCCTCCTTCCACATGCTGCCGCTCCCCTTCGAGCAGGTCCTAAGCAGTGGCCCCGCCCCACGCTTGAACATTGCCCCGCCTAGGCCCCGCCCCTCGTTCAAACGTCACCCCCCCAGGTCCCGCCCCACCCTAAACCCTGACCCTGCTTAAACTCCACCCCTGCCTAAACTCCGCCCCCATAGCCAAGACGTTTTGATTTTATTTTTTTCTTTTTTCCTCTTTTAGATTGGGGTTCTATTTTACCTTGTTGATTCATTGTTGTTGATTCTTTTATATTTTTATTTTTCTGAATAAATCGTTTATTTTTCTAATTTTATTTTATTCTTTATACTCTGTTAGTGATCGCTCCTTTTGGCTTGTTCCCCCTGCCCCTTTTTTTTTCTTTTTTCTCTTGTGGTTTTATTTTACCTTGTTGCAGTTGCTTCAATTACAGTTTTATTTTTCCTAATATATTTTTTATCTTTCTAATTTTATTTTGTTTTTTATTGATATTGCACTGCTCCTTTTTTTTCTCTCCTTCTTCCTTTTTTTTTTTCTACAGTGCCACGAAGCTTGCGGGATCTTGGTTCCCAGGCCAGAGGTTGGGCCCAAGCTCCTGTGGTGGGAGCTCCGAGTCCAAACCACTGGACTAACAGAGAATCTCAGATCCCAGGGAATATCAATCAGAGAGTGAGGCATCTAGGAGGTCCTCATCTCGGCACCAAGACCCAGCTCTATCCAACTGCCTGCAAACTCCAGTGCTGGGCGCCTCAAGCCAAACAACCAGTAAGGTTGACAGGAATACAGCACAACCCATCAAAAAAAAAAAAAATGAAATGACAAAAAAATTTGTTACAGACGAAGGAGCAAGGTAAAAACTTACAAGACCAAATAAATGAAGACGAAATAGTCAACCTACCTGAAAAAGAATTCAGAGTAATGATAGTAAAGATGATCCAATACCTCAGAAATAGAATGGAGAAAATACAAGAAACATGTAACAAGGATCTAGAAGAACTAAAGAGAAAGCAAACAGTGATGAACAACACAATTACTGAAATTAAAAATACTCTAGAAGGAATCAATAACAGAATAACTGAGGCAGAAGAATGGATAAGTGAGCTGGAAGAAAAAATGGTGGATAAAAATGCCAAGGAGCAGAATAAAGAAAAAAGAATGAAAAGAATTGAAGAGAATCTCATAAAACTCTGGGATAACACTAAATGCACCAACATTTGAATTATAGGGGTCCCAGAAGAAGAAGAGAAAAAGAAGGGGTCTGAGAAAATATTTGAAGAGATTATATCCAAAAAATTCCTTAACATGGGAAAGGAAATAATCAAGTCCAGGAAGCACAGAGAGTACCATACAGAATAACCTCAAAGAGAAACACACTGAGACACATATTAATCAAACTATTAAAAATTAAATACAAAGAAAAAATATTGAAAGTAGCAAGGGAAAAGCAACAAATAACACATAAGGGAATCCCCATAAGGTTAACAGCTGATCTTTCAGCAGAAACTGCAAGCCAGAAGGGAGTGGCGGGACATATTTAAAGTGATGAAAGGGAAAAACCTACAACCAAGATTACTCTACCCAGCAAGGGTCTCATTCAGATTCGAAGGAGAAATTAAAACCTTTACAGATAAGCAAAAGCTAAGAGAATTCAGCACCACTGAACCAGCTTTACAACAAATGCTAAAGGAACTTCTCTAGGCAGCAAACACAAGAGGAGGGAAAGACCTACAATAACAAACCCAAAACAATTAAGAAAATGGTAATAGGAACGTACATATTGATAATTACCTTAAAAGTGCATGGATTAAATGCTCCAACCAAAAGACATAGACTGGCTGAATGGATACAAAAACAAGACCCATACATATGCTCTCTACAAGAGACCCATTTCAGACCTAGGGACACATACAGACTGAAAGTGAGGGGATGGAAAAAGATATTCTGTGCAAATGGAAATCAAAAGAAAGCTGGAGTAGCAATTCTCATATCGGACAAAATAGACTTTAAAATAAAGACTGTTACAAGAGACAAAGAAGGACACTACATAATGATCAAGGGATCAATCCAAGAAGAAGGTATAACAATTGTAAATATTTATGCACCCAACATAGAGCACCTCAATACATAAGGCAAATGCTAACAGCCATAAAAGGGGAAATTGACAGTAACACAATCATAGTAAGGGACGTTAACACCCCACTTTCACCAATGGACAGATCATCAGAAATGAAAATAAGGAGACACAAGCTTTAAATGACACATTAAACAAGATGGACTTAATTGATATTTATAGGATATTCCATCCAAAAACAACAGAATACACGTTCTTCTCAAGTGCTCATGGAACATTCTCCAGGATAGACCATATTTTGTGTTACAAATCAAGCCTTGGTAAATTTAAGAAAATTGAAATTGTATCAAGTATCTCTTCCAACCACAACACTATGAGACTAGATATCAATTACAGGGAAAAAAAAACTGCAAAAAATACAAACACATGAGGTTAAACAATACACTACTTAATAACCAAGAGATCACTGAAGAAATCAAAGAGGAAATCAAAAATTACCTAGAAACAAATGACAATGAAAACACAGTAGCCCAAAACCTATGGGATGCAGCAAAAACAGTTCTAAGACAGAAGTTTATAGCAATACAACACTACCTCAAGAAACATCAAAAATCTCAAATAAACAATCTAAACTTACACCTAAAGCAATTAGAGAAAGAACAACAAAAAGCCCCAAAGTTAGCAGAAGGAAAGAAATCAGAAAGATCAGATCAGAAATAAATGAAAAAGAAATGAAGGAAATGATAGCAAAGATCAATAAAACTAAAAGCTGGTTCTTTGAGAAGATAAACCAAATTGATAAAACATTAGCCAGACTCATCAAGAAAAAAAGGGAGAACACTCAAATCAACAGAATTAGAAATGAAAAAGGAGAAGTAACAATTGACACTGCAGAAATACAAAGGATCGTGAGAGATTACTACAAGCAACTATATGCCAATAAAATGGACAACCTGGAAGAAATGGACAACTTCTTAGAAATGCACAACCTTCTGAGACTGAACCAGGAAGAAATAGAAAACATAAACAGACGAATCACAAGCACTGAAATTGAAATTGTGATTAAAAATCTTCCAACAAACAAAAGCCCAGGACCAGATGGCTTCACAGGTGAATTCTATCAAATATTTAGAGACGAGCTAACACCCATCCTTCTCAAACTCTTCCAAAATATAGCAGAGGGAGGAACACTCCCAAACTCATTCTACGAGGCCACCATCACCCTGATACCAAAACCAGACAAAGATGTCACAAAAAAAGAAAACTACAGGCCAATATCACTGAAGAACATAGATGCAAAAATCCCCATCAAATACTAGCAAACAGAATCCAACAGCACATTAACATAAAAGGATCATACACCATGATCAAGTGGGGTTTATCCCAGGAATGCAAGGATTCTTCAATATACACAAATTGATCAATGTGATACACCATATTAACAAAATGAAGGATAAAAACCATATGATCATCTCAATAGATGCAGAAAAAGATTTTGACAAAATTCAACACCGATTTATGATAAAAACTCTCCAGAAAGTGGGCACAGAGTGAACCTACCTCAACATAATAAAGCCCATATATGACAAACCCACAGCCAACATCGTTCTCAATGGTGAATAACTGAAAGCATTTCCTCTAAGATCAGGAACAAGACAAGGTTGCCCACCCTCACCACTATTATTCAACATAGTTTTGGAAGTTTTAGCCACAGCAATCTGAGAAGAAAGAACAATAAAAGGAATCCAAATCAGAAAAGAAGAAGTAAAGCTGTCACTGTTTGCAGATGACATGATACTAAACATAGGAAATCCTAAAGATGCTACCAGAAAACTATTAGAACTAATCAATGAATTTGGTAGAGTAGCAGGATACAAAATTAATGCACAGAAATCTCTTGCATTCCTATACACTAATGATGAAAAGTCTGAAAGAAAAATTAAGGCGACACTCCCATTTACCACTGCAACAAAAATAAAATACCTAGGAATAAACCTACCTAAGGAGACAAAAGACCTGTTGCAGAAAACTATAAGACAGTGATGAAAGAAATTAAAGATGATACAAACAGATGGAGAGATATATTATGTTCTTGGATTGGAAGAATCAACATTGTGGAAATGACTCTACTATCCAAAGCAATCTACAGATTCAATGAAATCCCTATCAAACTACCAATGGCATTTTTCACAGAACTAGAACAAAAAATTGCACATTTTGCATGGAAACACAAAAGACCCTGAATAGCCAAAATAATCTTGAGAAAGAAAAATGGAGCTGGAGGAATAAGGTTCCTGGACTTCAGACTATACTACAAAGCTACAGTAATCAAGACAGGATGGTACTGGCACTAAAACAGAAATATAGGTCAATGGAACAGGATAGAAAGCGCAGAGATAAACCCATGCACATATGGTCACCTTATCTTTGATAAAGGAGGGTCTTCATTGCTGTGTGCCGGCTTTCTCTAGTTGCTGTGAGCAGGGGCTACTCTTCATTGCAGTGTGCGGGCTTCTCATTGCAGTGGCTTCTCTCATTGCGGAGCATGGGCTCTAGGCACATGGGCTTCAGTAATTGTGGCACATGGGCTCAGTAGTTGTGGCCCATGGGCTTTGTGGCTCTGCAGCGTGTGGGATCTTCCTGGACCAGGGATCGAACACGTGTCCCCTGCATTGGCAGGCGGATTCTTAACCACTGCACCACCAGGGAAACCCTGAACTGATTTTTTGATGATGGTATTGCCACCATCTTTTTGAATGACTTTTGGAAATGATTAATTTTTGAAACAGAATTTTTGTCAGAGGTGGCCAATTAATTAGGCTGACCGACATCTGACATTTTCACTGAAATCAGGGAGCCTATTTAAAAATTTCTCCATCCATTTCTCTTTTAAAAACACGTAGGAAAAATGTTCATCCCTCATTAGGAATATGTAGAAATATTTTGGAAATGTGTGAACACAGTATGTAAAATCAGTGTAGTATACAACTATAAAGTCTATCGGTGTAATGTGTCAGATTGTCAATGTCAGTGGGAGATTATAATAAAAAGTGTAAACATGAAGGTCCCCAGTTAATTTGCCATGCTATTTTTTTTCACTTGTATTCTCAGTAGATGACAGAATTCTGTGTACCTGCCCATCAGGTTTTCCTTGTGGTCCACATATCTTCAATGTCGTTCCATTTTAATTAACCTCAAGATTCTAGTTTATGTGGCAGAGCTGGGTTCCCTAATTATTTTCATAAAACTAGTGATCTTCCCAGAAACAAAGCGTGAGAGAAGATGCAAGCCATCAGAGCCACTGCTAAATCGCACACAAATAGGCAAGGGTACTAGAAAACTTAACAAACTACTGTTTTTATATTTTTTTAAAGACACTCATATTATTTAATTTTTGCTGAATGGTGTTAGAGTTAACTCTAGAAATGACTCAGGGGCTAATTCTTTTTCTTTCTGGACATCTGTCTATCTATATGTATATTTTAAAGCATATTAAAGAACATATGCCCTATGGTAATAGTTTTCATCTTTATAACGTATGTGAAAAATTATTCTTGTTTTATCCTCTCAGGATAGTTAAGATGGAATTGAATTCACTGTTGCTCACATGCTGGCCTTGACAGAGAAAAGCTAGGATTATCTTCAGAATCAAAGCTTCATTATTGAGATAAAATGAAAGAGACTTTACTGCTCTTTATGTAATTAAATGCAATCATTATTAAGAAAATTTTTCTGCACAGCTGTTAGGTTGAAAAAAATTTGCATTATCAGTAATCCCTTTATATCTTTGACATGTTTCATAGCTCCTTATGTATTCCCTAGTCTGAAAATGAAAGAGAATTTGAAACCTTCCATAGGTAAGTGTTGCTTATTTGTTGCCTTAATAGCAATTCTATACCTTGTTTGTTTTTTTTTTTTAACTCGTGAACCATTCAAATGATTAAGATGCCACGTCCTTACAATTTATCCACTCAGTGGCTTGTAGATAAAGGGTAAAATGGCCAAGCAGGTCACAAAATAGTCAATTCAGTTTAGTCTCAAGCTTTGACAACTGAAGTAATAGCCTCCAGTGAGGCTGTTAATTAGGTAACTTGTGTCATAACATATGTGCGAGAGTGGAGGTTGCATTGTGTTCCAACATAAGGGTCTGGATAGGTCCATGGTTGGGGAACTGGGGTGACTGGTGTATTACCTAAGCTACTTGACCACATCTGACAAGATTTTCCAATATATTCATTAGTATTAAAAATATAGTTAAATTTCCTTTGTCTAAATCTCAAATGATTCTGAACTCAGGCAGGGAAGATAGAGGGAAAATAGAGATCCCAGCATACTGGGATCCTTAAAAACCCATGTATTTATCCAAGTTCAGTAATTAGTCCAAGCTGAGACCTGAAAGGCCTGGGAATTTCCCATGCTAGTCCCTTGGTAAGTGGCCCTATGCACAGGTCCTTCCTTAAGGGAATCTGTTGTACTCTTTATTTAATCTCGCTGTTTGTCTTGAGAAGTGATTTACACCTAGGAATTAGATGAGGTGGCCTTCTACTCTTTTCAGGTGTCAAAGACAGGCTTTTGCTTACAACACCCGAGATTTGTAAGTTGACTCAGACCAAGCTGGACTCTAAGTCATCTGCCCAACCATTTTAGTCCAAGAGATACCACGGTAAGTCAGAAGCTTATGGGGCAAATGATTCTGGTATCTTTCTGTCCCTGCTGCCTATCTTTGTAATCATGAGCACCTTGTTTCTAGCAGTTCATTGCTGCCGCTTAGTCTTTTCCTCTCTGGGATCCAATCCTTCTCATGGAAATCAGTGAGCCTATATCAACCGCTGCATTTCCACCTTACATAAGGTCTACTGGGGACGTCTTCCAAGGTGCTGTATGGTTTTTTTTTTTAAATAAAAATATATATTAAAAATTTTTATTTGGAAATAATTTCAAACTTACAGCAAAGGTGCAAAAATAAGCCTATATGAAGAACAACGAATGCCCTTGACCCTGGTTCACTTATTTTTAATAGTTTGCTCCATTTGCTTTATCAATGCACTCTCCCGCTCAACATTTGGGAGTAAGTTGCATACCTCTGGGTCTTTTGCCACTAAAAACTTATTTCCTAAGCAAAAAGATATATTCTCATGTAACAACTGTGCAGTTATCATCTTCAGTAAATTTAACATAAATTTCATACTTTTGTTTATCTATCATCCATTTTCCAATTTGGTCCATTGACCCAATAATGTTCTGTTGAATTTGCTTGGCCTCCAGTATAAAATGTAGTCTAGGGTTAGGTATTGCTCTCAGTTGTCATGTTTTTTGAGACTCATTTAATTTGGAACACTTCTAAAGCCTTTCTTTTTCTTTTATCACTATTTTTACTATTTATTACTATTATTAACGTTTGTGCAGAATACAATCCTCCCCTACCTTTCAAAAAACAGAAGAGAATGTTCCTCGTTTTGAGTTTGTTTGATGTTTCCTCATGATTAAATTTAGATTATGTATTCCTAGGCAAAACACTACATAAAAGACACTGTGATTTGATGTCCTTCTCAGGGTATCAAATCAAGAGGCATACAGTGTCAATCTACATCTTTATCACCCTGTGAACGTGTCTGATTTCTTCACCTTGCCTTGTAGTGACTAAACAATCTAGAGGGACAATTTAAGATCATACAAATATTTTGCTCCTTATCAAAATCTGTCCCCCTGATTTTAGCATCAATTGATGATCCTTGCCTGTACCAATATTTACTATATTACTGTAATTCCACAATTCCCTTCACACTTACCAATCAACATTTGGCATTCTTCTAAAGCAAGAGCGTCTCTCCTCTTTCCTTTCTTTCTTTCTCTATCTCTTTCTTTCTTTCTTTCTTCTCTGTATAAGTACATATCTTATATACATATATATAACCATATATATTTTCTGTATAAGTCTATACCAAAATATACAAGTAAGCATATATATGAAAGTGAATATATATATATATATATTTAATATATTTTAGTGTGGACTCATAGTTTCCCATTTTTTTACCCCAGTGGTTTATAACCAATTTATTTCTAAATGCTAGATATCTAATGCTAAAGTCCCCTCAAGAGAAATTCTTGCATAATAGAGTGAATGATTTAGGAGCACATCAAATAAATCCATTCCATTCTTATCTTTCTAAGTTTTAAAATTCCTTCTTCCATATTATCCTAAATTTTTTTTCTCTTTTTTTTTTCCTGCGGTACAGGGGCCTCTCACTGTTGTAGCCTCTCCCGTTGCGGAGCACAGGCTCCGGATGCGCAGGCTCAGCGGCCATGGCTCATGGGCCCAGCCGCTCCGCGGCATGTGGAATCCTCCCGGACCGGGGCACGAACCCGTGTCCCCTGCATCGGCAGGCGGACTCTCAACCACTGTGCCACCAGGGAAGCCCCTATCCTAAAAATTTTAGGCATCTCACCTTCATTTAGTGCAGGCCACCCACTGAGTCCATATCCCAGTTGACCAACCAAGCCAACATTTAATACCATATTGGGAAGTTTATGTTAGCACAGTGAGCATATAATCCCTGGTAGGTACACCCATATTGCTATATTTGGCCTGACCAATAGTTATATTTCTTTTTCCTTTGTCTAGCCCTCTTGGAGCCATTCTTACACATAGTCCTCAGCTTTCTGCCAATATATATTAGGAGAGTCACGGATCCATCTTGATACGTGATGTACCTTTTTCTATGTCAGACTGTATTTGTCTTGTTGGGACAAGCTGGGACCTCACTCTCGGTCATAGCTACAGGGTGCAGTAGAGGCAGAGTTGAGGAAAAGGAACTGTCACCCACTTGAGAGGTGAAGGTATCACAGGGTCTCCACATGAGTCTACGCTTGTTTCATCAGAGAGGGAAGAACTGTTGGCCGAGGTATTTTCACTGGTCTCTGGGGATACAGAGGGGTCAAGTCCATTTGAATCCACCAAAATGTCCTCAGTCAGGACTCCACTTTCTCTTAATAAACGCTCAAGCTTTGACATACAAACCATGGCAAGGCTTTGCATTCAATTTATGTTGTGATTTAGCAAATTAGAGGAACTGACTGTCTGATTTCTGGCTATGTCAGTTTCGAGGCTGCAAGAGATGATGATAAATGTTCCTTAAGTTTCTAACCATGTCTTGGGCTGAGAATTGAAAACTCAGAGAGCGTGTCCCTCCTCCTGCTTCTAGCACAGTGTAAAAACAGGATCCGCTCCAAACATCTTAAGGAGGAAAAGATGAAATGCAGAGAATGATAGGCTTACGTTAAGGAAGACTGGAAGGACAGATTGTAGTTGAGGCACCAGAAATGACTTCCACAATCAAGGGCAGAGATCCCCAAGGGACCAATTCCACTGGGACAACCACTGGAACTGAGAGCGGCCGCGGTGCAGGGACCAGGGATCCGGTCTCACAAAGCTAACGCCTTACTGCCTCTGACGCGACTCCTATCGAAACAAAAGCAGCAGGAAAAAGGACAGTTAAGAAGGCAGAAAATCTTCAGATTTCCATGACCTTGTTTGTTAGGAAAACGTCAAAAGGGCCAAGAGATGCTTTCAAACTTATTTTCACTTTACAAATCTCACTCGAGTGCATTCAGTCTGAGGAAACTTATTTGCATCCGGAAGCCTAGTTGCCATGGATAAATGTCGTTTTCAGTTTTCCCAAATCTCAGTCAGAGACAGGGTAGAGATCTAGGCTGAACAAGCCAACCACAGTACTTAGCAGGGCCCACCATCGAGAACCGCCACACTTGGACTCACAGTCAAAACCCATTTACCTATTTTTAATGAGACTTGTGAGCAGCAAATACTTGATTCAATGCTCATAGTGTGTACGTATAAACCATACTCACGAAGTTCATAGAGCAGATGATTCCAACTCCCCCGGACTTCAGTGCATGACACCTCTTTGCCTCTTTTGTTTGATATTCTTAAATCATAAAAGTAAACGGCACCCAGCTCATGGCTAAAGGGATTTCGATGTTTCGTTTTATACTTAATGGTAATGCATTTTTCTTTTCTAACAAAGCCTTGGTATGTTAAAGTTGATCAACCAATAATTACATTCATTGCAATTAATATATTGCAATTAATATAAATTGCAATTAATATGTTTGCAATTAATCAATTAATACAAATTACAATGAATATATTTGCACTTCAGGCACAGCAAGACCCAGCCGATCTTTCAACAACATGGTATGGAAGATCCAGTCCAGCCCTCAGTAAGGAAGAGTCTTATCTCCTCACAGAGGTAGCTGGGCTAATCTGAGTGTGCTGACCATACGACATCCTCTTGACTGTTAACTAACAGATTGGCTAACTTGATATATCTGTTGATACAGGTCGGATGTAAACATGTCTTTTATGTTGTTGCTTTTATCAGTAACTGCATTTTTAACTGAAGTAGAAATTCATGGGGAAAAAAGGACAAACACAACTGTAGGCTAATTGGCTTTGAAGCTCTGGGGGATTCATTTTATTATGGAAGATTCAACTGAAAGATAAATGCACATACACAGCATGAAAAGTATCGACCACACGGAAACCACAGGAGAAAGCTCAGTTGGCTTGTGAAGCTATCTGATGCAGAGGTGCACAGACATAAACTAACTTTTATTGTGTTTGTTTTATTTATACTTGTTTATTTCTTCAAAGCAAGGATTTATTATTTGAAAAAGAATTTGAAAGGGAAAAAAGACTAAGAGAAGAAACTTTAAAAAGTGTCTTTCTAATATCTTATTTGAAGGTTTTCATTTTGTGGTAAATTATTTTGTTGCATTTTAAATTTTAACTTATGCTTGCAAATTTTTACTAGTTAACACATTAACCTTTGTAATTCTTGCCTAAGAATATTTATTCCCCAAGCTCTGTTGTGAAAAGAATCTCCTTTATATAATAAAGTAAGGTGGGTATATATTACAGTCAAGTTTCAGTTATTATCTGGCCTTTTGTGTAGGAGTAGTTGACCCTTAAGAATACCTTTCCAAGGCAAAGCCCTCTGACTGCTTTGTAGCAATCAAATACCAATGGTGTCACAGGGAAAAAACACATCTTCACTTCTGATTCAGTGTCTAGAAGATTCACTCCATTCTCCAGATCTCTCTGAACAATGTAGATTGATCTTTGGAAGAGATAATGTTAACAGGTATATGGTGCAAAGTTTTAAACATTATTTCATATGGTATTTTTTAATTTACTGAAAATAAGTATTTTAAATTATATCACAAAAATCAATATTCTGACCCCAACTACAGATATGGCAGATGACACATACAAAAATATCACTATAAGGAAACAGAAGAGGTAGCTGAGAGAAGGGTGATGTGACCTTAGGAGCTGCGAGCAGGGCAGGGAGGAGGAAGGAGATCATGTCGGGCTTTGGCGACTGTTTAACCATTTTTATTCCAATTGGAAGTCACTCTAAGATTTTAGCAGGGATGTGACATGATCCTATTTATGTTTTACAAATATCAGTCTGCTTTTTATACTTTTATAGCAATAAATGTCGTGATGATTTTTTTAAACTAATTATTTAAAAAAATTTTTGGCTGTGTTGGTTCTTCGTTGTTGTGCGCAGGCTTTCTCTAGTTGCAGCAAGTGGGGGCTACTCTTCGTTGTGGTGCGTGGGCGTCTCATTGCGGTGGCTTCTCTTGTTGAGGAGCACGGGCTCTAGGCGTGCGGGCTTCAGTAGTTGTGGCACGCGGGCTCAGTAGTTGTGGCTCGTGGGCTCAGTAGTTGTGGCTCGTGGGCTCAGTAGTTGTGGCTCGCGGGCTCCAGAGCACAGGCTCAGTAGTTGTAGCGCACGGGCTTAGTTGGTCTGCAGCATGTGGGATCTTCCTGGACCGGGGCTCGAACCCGTGTTCCCTGCACTGGCAGGCAGATTCTTAACCACTGCGCCACCAGGGGAGCCCTGTCGTAATGATTAATAGCACATTTTTGACAGAGTATTTATCCCTTTGAACAGATGTTTTCTTCATGATTTCAGCTAGTTCACTTGTAGCACAGACACCATGTGAAAGATGCTTTTAAACACAGGAACCATCTTTAAAACTGTTTCTGAATGAAGATGGGTTTTAACATAAATAAATGTGATATGTATAAAAAGCAAATTTAGAAGATATGTACATGTTACTGTGAAATAGAAGATATGTGACAAATATTAAGTGCTTCACAGTGTTGTTGATAAAAGTTACAATGTGGCTAAACAGTTCTTGTTGTACGTTAGGTGCATGTTAACATTAGTGTATTAAAATATTTGGACAATATTTGCTATAAAGAATACTGATGTAGCAATATACAATTATAATGTAATTATAATGATATAATAAACTATTATCAATACATAATTCTATAATATATAATATTATAATAAACAGACTCAGGTTTACTATTTAACTCATAGTTTAAATATAATAAGTTAAAAGGCAAAACTATGCCAGCATTTTAGTAGAATTCAGTAAAAAGTATGCCTATTCTGGCCTGTATAAGGAACTGGTAAGACTAACAGGTTTGTACAGACAGTGCATGTTTTTTGCAAAACCACCACTTAGAAAAAGACCATAGCTACCTTTAGGGTGCTGGGTGTTTGTATATCATTCATACACACAAGTTGTCTTTTGGAATCAGAAGCAAAAACCGTGGCCTATAGCACTGGTTAAAAGCAGGAGCTATTGCTCTAACAAAGAGTAGTTCTCTACCTGAGCTGGTAGGAGATTGGCAGAAACTCCGCTCTTAATAAGCAGAGCGGGCTCACGGTCCCGCAGCGCCCCCTGGAGGACGAAGGCAAAGTCGCAGCCCGTCAGGCCGCAGGAGGAAAACAAGGAACCCGTGATGCTGATGGGCATTTCTGAGGAGGCTCTACAGGCAAGGAAAGAACGCGGAGAGCTGGAAGGTGACAGGACAGACAGCACGAGAAACGGCGTAACGCAGCCGGTTAATGATTCTAACCGCTGAGAACGTCACAGCTGGTAAGGGAAAGTGGCGCAGGTGAATTACCTCTTGATAACAGTCAGGGAAATCCTTCACAAGATTTGCCTATCAGGACATGTGGAAATATTTTGCTTGTGATAATAAAGCATTAAGGCCAGTTTTTTAAAAAGGATATATTATTGAATCTGCCACCTGTCAACTTTGAGAATGCAAACGAAAAGAAGCCTATGAATTACAGCCCAGAATGTGCGCTCATGATCCTGTTGTTACCGTCAGAGGCTGTCCTGGTGGTTAATTTACTGCTGATACATTTTTGATACAGCCGCACTATCATTGGGCTCTCACCATTGTACAGGAGATTGTTCCTTCATATTTTCAGATGACCTAAAAATACAGAATACTCAAAAGATAAGTGGGAAATATTATTAGCCAGATCCCTATTCTTTTTAATTACGCACAGATGCAATTCTTTTTTTTTTTTTTTTTTTTTTACATTTATTTATTTATTTTTGGCTGTGTTTGGTCTTCGTTTCTGTGCGAGGGCTTTCTCTAGTTGCGGCGAGCGGCGGCCACTCTTCATCGCGGTGTGCGGGACTCCCACTATCGCGGCCTCTCTTGTTGCGGAGCACAGGCTCCAGACGTGCAGGCTCAGTAGTTGTGGCTCATGGACCTAGTTGCTCCGCGGCATGTGGGATCTTCCCAAACCAGGGCTCGGACCCGTGTCCCTTGCATTAGCAGGCAGATTCTCAACCACTGCGCCACCAGGGAAGTCCAACAATGTAGTAACTAGTTTTTTTTGTTTTTTGTTTTTGCGGTATGCGGGCCTCTCACTGTTGTGGCCTCTCCCGTTGCGGAGCACAGGCTCCGGAGGCTCAGGCTCAGCGGCCATAGCTCACGGGCCCAGCCGCTCCGCGGCATGTGGGATCTTCCCAGATCGGGGCATGAACCCGTGTCCCCTGCATCGGCAGGCGGACTCTCAACCACTGCGTCACCAGGGAAGCCCGCAATTACTCTTTTAAATCGGGTTGGAGAAGAGATGCTCCTGAAGTACTGGAAATTCTGCAAATGTAAATTAGGGCTGCAGGGGACAACTGTGGTTTATCAACAAGAGACATAAAAGGAATTAACATTTTCAGGCCATGGCAAGGGGGTGTAAAGAGGGGTATTGGACCCTTCTTTGCCCAGGATTTCTGTGGGTTTTTGGTTCCCTGCCAATCACTGTGTCAGGGCAGCTTGCTTAGTGCACTTTGATAACACCATGGCATGTCTTCTGGTTTTAGCTTAAAGCCTCTTGTTGAAAGTGTGAGTTGATATTGGTTCTAATACTACATTCATGTGATAATAAAATAATGCCAGAGCAAGGCTGTCTATTTCACTTTCCAACCACAGCAGGAATTGAATCCACAGCCTCAAAAATGAATTATTTTCACTTAAATACTTATGTAACTAGACATAAGATCACAACATTAAAAAGCTCTAAAGACTAATATTTTACGAAGCACATACCTCTGCACATAGGGACTATGGTAATAAAACAGACATGGACTTTCTCCTTCACGGAACCTAGAGGATAATTATTAATCTTACGGCAGCCATTGATTTGGTTAATTTGTTGCTTGCATTTGCATTTTTAAGAAAGTTTAGAATGTTTAAAAAGATTGGCTTTGGGTAGAAAGTGAGATACCTGAGGTTTATTTCAGGCAAGTGCAGAGTGAGGAACCTGTAGTAACGACTAGGACGGAGCCACTCTAGGTAAGGACGGAGACGACGTGGATCATTGT
>NW_020837969.1:4790610-4812294 GCF_003676395.1 Aethalodelphis obliquidens
GTCGTGACCAGGACGGAGCCACTCTAGGTAAGGACGGAGACGACGTGTATCATTGTCGTGACCAGGACGGAGCCACTCTAGGTAAGGACAGAGACGACGTGGATCATTGTCGTGACTAGGATGGAGCCACTCTAGGTAAGGACGGAGATGACGTGGATCATTGTCGTGACCAGGACGGAGCCACTCTGTGTAAGGACGGAGATGACGTGGATCATTGTCGTGGGCCGGTGTTCAGCCTCTGGAGTGGATGATCCAATCTGATCCTCACACTGTCTGAGGAAGTAGGTGCTCTTACTATCCTCCCAATGCTCAGGGAATTTGAGGTTTAGCTCCAATGAAATCAATTGCCCAATGTCACACAACTACTAAGTATATATTTTAGTATTTCTCACCCAATTAAAAATCTAGAAAGTGGAAGATTTTTAGCAAGAAATAATTAAAATAATTAGGGCTTCAATACACACAAATAGATATTAGTAAAACCACAGAGGTGCCAACGTCAGGCATCATAATGTGACTCAATAACTGTCACTACCCTCTGTGTACTTTTACTGCTCTTACAAACCACCAACTATCTCCTGCTAATGCTCATTCCAGAAAGAAGTCTTCAGAATATTATAATGATTAGACATGAAGCTGAAAGGTGGAACTGTCCGTCAGGAATAATCTCCTGGTTTTCAAAAACAAGCTCTTTTCAACTGTTTGTACACAAATCATTCAGCCAGGAGCAAGACATCAGAAATTCTTAGCAGGAGGCAGATGGGAGGTCAGAGCAGATTACTGCAGTCAGTGGGCACTCAGCGAAAGGAAGCTTATAAAATGAAAAAAAAAAAACCCAAAAACCCCCCCAAAAGGCTTTGCCTCCTCTTGTTAATAATAAAATGCGGACACACCTTAATTATAGTGCTATGAAAAGTGCTTCACCATATGGGACTGAGTACAATAAATATGTCATATGTTGGTTCTTGGGGAAGGAAAATGTTGTAGAATATCCTCTTTGTAAGAATCATATTTTTATGAGCCTGCTGAAGAGTAGCTGAACGTTGAATCAAAGCACGAATTCTCAAGACCATCATAATCAGAGTAGGCAGAGTATATATTTGCTCAGGGAAACATCTGTTAAGGAATTTCTCCTGAGTCTCATCAGTAGTTGGCAAGCTTTACTGCATTAACTACGTTTTCATTATTGGCCTGTCGGCAGAATAGTTTACACTACTTGTCCTTCTAGCATTAATTCACTGGCGAAGAAACAGCCTTTTTAATGGCCTGCCTTTGTTGATAATGCTCACAACAGAATTTAAATTATAAATTCACTCCCTGATTTGTATTTTATTGAATTGTATTCTTGAATTTTATATACATGCAAAGAGCTCTAAAAAGGATATAAATAGTAAGCTATGAAATGAGTGTGAATCAACTGTGGTGTTAAAATTGACAACTTAGCTACTTTTGGAATATTACAGAAGCTGTATCTTTACCTTGTGACCCTTTGTTCACAGAGATCATGCCATAATTTCTGATACTTCTCAGTGAAATTATTGAAGTTGGGTAAATTATATATATAGAAAAACCTTCTTTGGTCCAAGTAGAGGCACTTTCAGGCAAAATATACTTTCATCAAACTCTCAAATCAATAATAGGAAGTAAAGCATTTTCTGAAAAAAAAGAAGCCAAAAAAATCATCTTCTTTGATACATTTATCTCATAGATGTATATTGCAGGTGGCATACATAAAATGTAGGATGGGCTCTTTGGGGATATGTTTTGACATTAAATACATTTGTGAACAGGATGATGTTATTTTCTTTCTAGTCTCCATTCGGTGCTTCCCATGTGTCATGTAGTCAGTAAAAGGCTGTCTTGATAAACCCATTTATATTTTGTTGCATAATGTTTACAGTTGATTTGCAAGTGATTAATTTTTGAAATTCTGTTAAGAACACTTAACATGAAATATACCCTCTTAAGAAAATTTTAAGAGCACAGTATGGTGTTGTCACCTATAGGCACTATGTTGTACAGCAGATCTCTAGGATTTATTGATTTTGTATAAATGAAACTTTGTACCTGTAGAACAGTAACTCCCCGTTTCCCCTCTCCCCCGGCTCCTGGTAACCACCGTTCTACTCTCTGCTTCCCTGGAGCTCGACTACTTTAGATCCTTTTATACAACTGGAGTCATGCAGTCTTTGTCCTTCTGCGACTGGCTTATTTCACTTAGCATCATGCGCGCTGGGCTCATACACGTTGCACGCGGCTTTCCTGCTTTCTGAAGACTAAATAATATTCCATTCTATGTATATACATATTTTCTTCATCCATTCATCTGTTGATGGATATTTAGGTTGTTTCCATATCTTGGCTATCGTGAATGCTGCTGCAATAAACATGGAGATGCAGGGCTTCCCTGGTGGCGCAGTGGTTGAGAGTCTGCCTCCCGATTCAGGGGACACGGGTTCGTGCCCCGGTCCGGGAGGATCCCACATGCTGCGGAGCGGCTGGGCCCGTGAGCCATGGCCGCTGAGCCTGCGCGTCCGGAGCCTGTGCTTCGCAACGGGAGAGGCCACAACAGAGACGGGCCCGCGTACCGCAAAAAAAAAAAAAAAAAAAAAAAAACATGGAGAGGCAGATATCGCTTTGAGATCCCGATTTCAATTTGAGGATGTGGAGAGATTGGAATGCTTGCACACTTTTGGTGGGAAGGTTAAGTAGTGCAGCTGCTATGGAAAACAGTATTGCGGTTCCTCATAAAATTAAAAATAGGAGTACCATATGACCCAGCAGCCCCACTTCCGGGTATATGTGCAACGGAATTATGTTTATGGCACTCGCTAAAACCATATCAAAATATCATATAATTACTATTATAGAAAAAGATTTCAGTTTCCTCTAACATTTTATCTGGTCAAAATATTAATATAACTTGGCCAACAATGAGCATGGACGAGAATGAAGGTACTATTTCCTTTGGGTGCGATATCAACCTGCAGTTGCTGACGGTATTATTAAGTTTCAGTAATGTTTAGGTCATCAATCTCTCCAAGCACCTTTCAGAGTGCTTGATGACAGTGCAAACACCAAGCTGTGCTACATTAAAAAATGATGAATCTCTGTCCAGGTAAAAAGCTCTGCCCTTTGGCTGTCATAATGTATCACCATTTTGTTTAAAAATGGGTATTCACTGTGCTAAATGGCAACAGGGTACGGGGAATTTTATAAATAGGTGGAATGTTGGCGCTAGCTAATGTCAGAACTTACGTGGTTGAAAGTGCAATTGGAAATCTAGGGGAAATCATCAGTTCCCCGTGAAATAAATGACTTTGTTAAATTAAAATCATGGTGATCAGTTATTTAAGTGTCAAAAGATGATTTAAAGTATCATGCTCTTCATAGGGTAACTCAATTTTAACTTTAAATTTTCACTCTTAAAAGATAAAGTCTATGTCTCCTACCTAAACATAACTTTACATCATCATACATAATTTTGGTAATTCATAAAGTTCAGAGGAATCTCTTTCTGATCCTTGCTGTTTGATTCATTCAGCCCTTAGTCACATTATGGCCATGTTATTTTGTTTTGGACAAGAAGCTTTTATTTTTGACAGGAAATGTATCTCCTGAGCACACAGTGCAAATGACTGTCTTTAACTGCTCTTCTGCTGATTGATTTATAAGGCAGCTGCGCTCACTCCCATGCAAACTTCCTTATTACTCAAAGGGGGCACTTTACAGATACACAGGAGGAAAGTTGTGCAGTGCTTGCTGTAACTTTTAAATTTTATTTTATTTTACTCTTTTATTTTATTTTTTTGACTTATGTGTTTTGTCCTGTATCTGTGTTTACTATGATAATTATGTTACTTTTGGCTCTATTATCATTCTTTATTCAATGTACATGGTAAAACCTCCATTTTTATCAGCAAATTTTTTTAAGCATACAGAAAAGTATGGAAACACTACAATCATCACACCAAGCGAACACCACGAAGCTTTATCAAATCTTTAACAATTTGATACATTCAATCTGTATTTAAAAAATACAGATTTTTTAAAGAAATGAAAGATCACAGAAAGAATTGCAGTACTTGGCTACCTTTCCCAGACTGTCTCTCTGCCCTCCATTCATATCTTGTTCACTAGAATGTTTGTCAGTTTCGTGTATGCATTTATACTATTACTGCACAAGGATCTATACATCCACACTATGTCATGTTTTGTATATTTTCAGTCTTTATACAAATAGTCTGAGACTGTGAATATCATTATTTAACTTGCCATTATTTTTCAGTATTCTGTTTTTGAGTTTTCACCGTGTTAATACATACATCCCTGAATGATTCATTTTTAGGTCCTGTACATTCTGCTCTTGATGGAGTGCATCACAATTTATTCAATGAGCAGTTAGGCCTGTGCCCTATCTTTCACTGTCATAAACATGCATGTCACACCATATGTCTGCTTGCCACACACACTAGGATTTCTCTAGAAGAGTACCTACTTAAATGTTCAAATGTGTGTATCTACAACTTTACCAGGATGGTGCCGTATTGCCCTCCAGGGAATGAGTATACACTTTACGCTTTTGGCAGTGTATACAAGTTCCCTATTTTTCCACAACCTTACCAATGGTTAATATCATCAAGCACTTTCAATGTTGTCAATCTGATGGATAGGAAATAATATTTTGCTATTTTTTTTCATTTCCCTACTTAGAAATGAGCTTGAGTATATTTCCATACCTTTATCGGACATTGGCTTGTCATTGGATTAACTATTCATTTTCTTTCTCACGTTTTTGTTGTTGGCCTATTTTCTTATTAACTAGTAAGAGCTCTTTGTATGTTCTTATACCTAATTCTTAGTCAATTACATGAATTGCAAATAGCCTCTCCCAATTGGCAACCGATCTTTTCACTTGTTTACGGTTTCTAGTTGAAGAGTTAAAAATTTAATGTATTTAAATTGATCAACTTTCTCTTTTATGTTTTGAGGCTTTTGAATTATGTTTAAGAAGCCTTTCTCTACCTTGTAGATATAAAGATATCTACTATGTTTTCTTTCAAAAATTTTACAGAGTAGATTTTCATTCACTTAGAATGGATTGTAAAGTATATCTCTTATTTTATTATGTATAATAAAATCTGTTCTCACTGTAACATTTATTGAAAAACAAACTTTTCATTTATTTCTAATGCCCTTTCTATTGTGTATCAATTTTCTAAATATTCACAGGTCTGTTTTTGTCCTCTGAATTCTATTGCATATGTCTAATTTATACCTTTATACCAAGGCTTGTCATTTGTTAGGACAAGACCCACTGAGCCATGCAAACTCATGTGGCATCATTGTTCAAATTAGGAAATCTCTCCTCTTCCTCAAGATGTCCTTGGAGATCCCTTGGAGACCCCCTATTTTTTTTTAAACTTATTTTTGTCTCATTGTTCTCCTATGTGAATTTGGGATAAGATTGTCAAGTTCTATAAAAAAACCCACTGGAATTTTGCTTGGAATTGAGTTGAAATTAATAATTCATTTGGAGAGAATTATATTTTTATAATATCATGGCTTTTCAACCATGAGCATGATTTATTTCCATTTATGCAAGTCCTTATTAATATTATTCAACATGTTATTATAATTTATGTTAGATTTATTCCTAGTTATTAGAGTTGCATGGAGATTTTGTTTGGCTTTGATACTTGGCCAAAACCAGCTATTTAGTGGAACTTCAACCTTGGTTCTTAATAGACTGAAGAGCTGCAAGCCAACTTCCATATAATTTCTGGCATCCCTGAACTTGAGTATGATCAATAATTCTGTGACCTCAAAGGTTTCTTTCATATTTAAATATGGTTACAACATCAGCAATACAAATAAAACATGTTATTTGGGTTTTCTGTATCTGAATATTCATTTACAAATATATATAAATAATCTAGATGGTACTCAGAAAGAAAATTCTCTTTATGTTGTTTTCGTGATGAAAGGCTATTTTGAAACAAAAGTGTCTATTTATTATTGCAAAAGCACAATGCTGTAGTAACTAATAATGACTATAAATATTAATACCATGAAGAAAACCACTACAAACTTTCAAATGGTTAAATATGTAGGACAATAAATTTGAGGATTAAGTTAGACTTTGAGAATGAAATTAGCATATTAACAAAGAGTATGTCAGCTACTTAAGAGAGAATATTCAATACTTTTTGAACCAACAAATGTTTACACAATTTAAGCAATACGAGGCAGAATGTTGGAGATTACATAATAAATCTAATCTTTGTGCAATTGTTCAGTGTACAGTACTCAAAAATTTAAATGAAGGAAACTAAGAACTCTAATTTTTAGCTGTTTAACTAACTTTAAGGCATTTTTCTCCTTAAGAAACTATAATTGAAAACGAATGCCCATTTAATGGTGCAGCTGTTCTGTGTAGTGGCTGCACAAACAACTCAACAGCTGAAATTATGGAGAAATAATATTTCCTGCATTATGAAATTTAAAAAAATGATTTTGAGAACAAGCTTTAACCATTTTCAAGGTTCCTTGGAGAAGTGGTACATTCCAGGGCTGAAGTAGGGAAAATAAGAGATGAGCCTGGAGCATTGATGTCAAAAAGTAAGGAAGCCCAATAAAGATGTTAAAAAAAAAAAAAAAAAAAGTAAGGAAGTTCTCGGGCTTCCCTGGTGGCGCAGTGGTTGAGAATCTGCCTGCCAATGCAGGGGACACGGGTTTGAGCCCTGGTCTAGGAAGATCCCACATGCCGCAGAGCAGCTAGGCCCGTGAGCCACAATTACTGAGCCTGCGTGTCTGGAGCCTGTGCTCTGCAACAGGAGAGGCCGCGATAGTGAGAGGCCCGCGTATGGCGATGAAGAGTGGCCCCCGCTTGCCACAACTAGAGAAAGCCCTCGCACAGAAACGAAGACCCAACACAGCCATAAATAAATAAATAAATTTTAAAAAAATAAGGAAGTTCTCAAAAAGCAATGGGGCAGATCGCAAGGGCAAATGAGCCAACTTAAGGAGGTCCTGATGCCCAAAGGTGTAGCGATTGCAGGAACAAAATAAATAAGGAAACTATAGAATTTAAAAATCTATGAGTCCATACTAATATGAACAAATAAGTAAAAAGGTGGGAAGAAAGAATGGCTCTCTTACAGAAAAATTCCAATGAATAAATATATGAGAGAGGGAAACAGTGGATTGCCATTAGAACACCAGGGAATCATTATTTCAGGCAAGGGTTGCCAGTGCATGCTCAAATTCCTAGGCAAAAATTAGAAGAGAAACAGGATATTTGCCTCGTCTCAAGAAGTCTCCCTTAAGATATTTGATTAAAAGGGGGAAAATTATAACTTCAGAGTGAAAAATCACGGCAGACACCAGCTTAAGCAAGTGACATGTCCAATAATAAGACATATGGGCATTATGTGCTCCCTGCCAAGATGTACTGAAAAGCGCACAGCATAATTGTGGTATTCTTGCCCCAAATGCATAAACTCTATCTGATCATGAGAAAACATCAGACAAATCCAAATTGAGAGACACAAAATAACTGACCCGTAGTCTCCAAAAGTGTGATGCTGGTGAAAGACAAGGAAAGACTGAGAAACTGTCACAGATTGGAGAGGACCAAATAAAGTCTTTAATTGTGTTGTACTAATGATAATTTCTTAGTTTAATAATTACGTTTATGTAAGATGTTAATATAAAAGCAAGTTGGAAGCGGGTGTATGAAACTGTGTTATTTGTGCTATTTCTGCAAGTTTAAAATTATTTGAAGATAGAAGTTTAACCAAAATGTACATATTTTATATTATTTGTATGCAGGATTTCTATATACGTACTAGAACAAACATGTACTGTTGAACATTAAATCTTTGATTATTTGGTTTAATCGGTTTCTGTTATACTTGTATTAAAATTCCCCACTACGATTGTGGAATTATTAGTTTCTGCTAATAATTCTTTCTGGTTTTGCTTTATGTATTTTGAAGCTGTGTGGTTAGGTGCATACAAGCTCATAGTTTTTCTATTTCATGGAGATTCTGTGTTCCTTTTATCCCTATTAATGCCTTTTGCCTTTAATATTATTTCATCTAATTTTAATATTACTAGAAATTAATTATTATTAGCATAGTATACTTTTCCAATTCTTTTATTTTCTTCCTTTCTGTATGTTTTTGTTTCATATATATTTCTAGCAAGAAGTTTATAGATGGATTAGATAGTAGTCACAATTTTTATCTTTTTGTATAAAAGTTTAATCTGTTAATATTTATTATAATCACTGATATGTCACAGCTATAAAAATATTTTATTTTGTGTTTTTATCTTTGGCAGTGTTCCACAATATGCATTCTCCCTTTCTTCTGAATGAACAGACCTCTTAGCTGGGCACATGGCTGACTGCAATAAATATTACATGTTCCAGCCACCCTGGAGTTAAGTGTGAGTATGTAACTACATTTTGGCCAATGGGATATAAAGCATACAGCCTTCCAGAGTCTTTATTAGGAGACAGTGGAGGATGTTCTTTCTTCCTCTCCTTCTCCTTCTCCTTCTTCTCCTTCTTCTCCTTCTTCTCCTTCTTCTTCTTCTTCTTCTTCATGCTTCCTTAGACCATGTAGACCAGGACCACATCCCAGAAATGGCTGAATGGTGACTTGAATAGTCTTTCAGGACAGCATTGAACTGTGTGACCAGAGCAGCTCTGGACTTCTTATCTCTGGACACTTATGTGATTAATGTGAGCACAAAATAAACGTCTTCCATATTTAAATCTATATCTGTGTGTGTGTGTCTGTGTGTGTGTGTGTTTCTCATAGCTGAATCCAATCTTAAGAAATCTATCTTTTCCGCTGTAATTTTTCTCCTTCTGTGACTTCTTTGGGGTTGATAATTTTCTACACTCCCTTCTTTTTCTCTGCATGCATGGAGATCTTATTTTTGTCAGCAAACATATTAATTATATAGTTTAAAATAAAGTCTAAAGTTATTTCTACCTTCTCTTAAGCAAGATACAGACCATATTATAGTCAAATAGACACTGGATTTCCCTGTTTCCATTTGGTTATTGTTATCTAGATGCATTGCTGACCAGTAGAAATTTCTGTTATGATAGAAATGTCTGAACTGTCCAGTGGGGTAGTCACATATGGCTGCTGAGAACCTGAAATGTGTTTAGTGTGACTCAGGAAATGAATTTTTAATTTAAATTAATTTAAAATTATGTTTTAAGAGCTACATTTGACTAGTAGCTGAAATATCTGACTATGCAGGTAGAGTTTTAATTATCGTTTTATCTCCATCGTTTAAACAAAAGATGAGTCAAGACATACCTAAGCTGTACTCTCTGCCTGGGAGTCCTGTCTCTCTTCTGCTATGACAATCCTATACATTTCCAGGTCTACCTTAAATCCCATTATCATTCAGTACTTACCCTCCTTTCCTCACAGAGTCACAAAATATTCTATCTCAAATCATCTAATCTAAGCCCTTTATTTGACAGAAGGGGAAAAATAGACTAAGTGAGTTAAATCAGGATTATTAACTTTAACTAGTTTTCTGTAACATTTCATACTCTGTCCTGGCTTTTGAAAAGTTAATTTCAACGTTCTTGTATACTATGGCTACACTAAATATTGCCCATAATAACTGTATATTGATTAAGGATTAGAAATATTCTTTTTTTGTATTGAGAAATTTTTATGGTATGTTATTCTATAAATCTGATAAGAAGTGCTTAATTGTACCATATATTAATGGTGGTAGTATTTTAATCCTGATTTGAAAATATCCAAATAGTAAAGTAAATAGACATCATTCTCAACGTAAGTTTAAAGTGATCTTATAAATACAAGGTGCTAGTAGCTATTACATATCTGCATTCATATTTTCATTTGTTATGATAATCTGTCATAAAATATTGTAATGTCCAATTTAAGTGAAAAAAGGCAAAATACATACCAACTTTAAAGACTTAGTTTATATTATTTATTACTAGTCCCACTAAAAAAATTAATAATATGACAGACTCTATGGAGTCTAAAAACATTAAGATGACTGAAAAATTAGCATTTTTTGGTGTTAGAGCATATAAAGGTTTATGTCTAAGCATCCTGAAATGCTGACAAAGAAACTTTTTTTAGGCAACGAAAAGTGCTGCATGGTGATTTTTACATTTAAAAATAAAGGGAGTAAGAAGTAAAACCTTTAAAAATTTAAATCTCATTAGACTAGAATAGAAATTTAGACCTCAAAGAGACCTTAGAAATAATCAAATCCAATCCCTTCACTTGTAATGACACTGAATGTTAAGGAAGTTAACTAACTTGTCTTAGAAAATACAGCAAATTAACCAGAACCAGAGCTACAAGTGAGGTCTGCGGTTCCCTGTCAGGTATGCTTTCCACTAAACCAGGCTGTGTCTTTAGACATCATGTTTGTTGAGAATGTATTTTAAAGACTATGAGATGATACTTTTACTACAAGATTCATTCTACAGGAAAGTTCATGTATCTTTGGCTTAACTTGTAGGATAGAATGGAGTGTATAGCATTTCTACATCATTATTCCTATGGGCTAAATGACCTCTTTGCTGTCACTTATCAAAGATGAAAGGAAGAAGTATTATCATGAACTAAATACCTCGTCCTCAACATTTGCTCTGGGGACTTCTCTGGTGGCGCAGTGGTTGGGAGTCTGCCTGCCGATGCAGGGGACACGGGTTCGTGCCCCGGTCCGGGAAGATCCCACATGTCACGGAGCGGCTGGGCCCGTGAGCCATGGCCACTGAGCCTGCGCGTCTGGAGCCTGTGCTCTGCAACGGGAGAGGCCACAACAGTGAGAGGCCTGCGTACCGCAAAAAAAAAAGGAAGTGAGTGCTCTGGAAATGTGACTGGGTCAGAGGGAAGGAGCCATTCTGCAGTTTAGATTTTCCAGGGATGATAAGATGTATTAGTGAGTGTTCTCCAGAGAATAATAGGATATAGATCTGTATGTATCTGATTGAGAGATAGTTAAGAAGAGAGCAGACACTATGGACTGAATTGTGTCCCTTCCCCAAATTCATATGTTATGTTGAAGCCCTAACCTCCAATGTTATGATATTTAGAGATGGGGCTTTTGGGAGACGATTAAATTTAAATGAGGTCATGAGGGTAGGGCCCTCATGATGGGATTAGTGCCCTTATTAGAAGCAACTCTAGACAGCTTGCTCTCTTCCTCTCCATCATGGGAGGACACAGCAAGCAGGCACCATCTGCAAGCCAGGAGGAGATTCTTCACCAGGAACCAAACCCTGCTAGGACCTGGATCTTGGACTTCCAGCCTCCAGAACTGTGAGAATTACATTTCTGTTGTTTAAGTCACAGCCTATGGTGTTTTGTTATGGTTGCCTGAGTAGACAGAGAGAAGGAGTTGAGAGCGTGGTGTGTGTGTGTGTGTGTGTGTGCGCGCGTGTGTGTACGGGTTGGGGGGTGTTGAAGGAATTGGCTCATGCAACTGTAAGTCTTGCAAGTGTGAACTATGTAGTTCAGGACAGTGGGCTGGACACTAAGGTGAAAGTTGGTGTCACAGTGTTGAGTCTGAATTTCACAGGGCAGGAAGGCAGGCCAGAAGCACAAGCAGGATTGGATGCTGTGGTCTTGAAGTGGGATTGGGGCGGGTTGTAGAAGTGAAAACAAAACATCTGCCTTTGGAGTTGACAGTGAGCACATGGAGAGCTACACTATTGGGTAATTCATCCACAGAAGTCACCCATTTGGTGGTGACATTAGGTACATGATGTAACTAATGTACCTTTCTTATTCTTAGAACACATTCATAATCTTTTTGCATTCTATCTCTTCAATGGTCCAAAATGCAACACGAAGACTGCATAGCTGGTGACACTTCCAATGTGTCTTCAGCTTAGTAACTTGGCTATATTTTTTTCATTTGCAATTACAATTTTAATATTTTCACAGATCTTTTTCATTGTGGCCTAACAGTAGATTATTTTCTACAAAATACATGTACTATTGCAACTACTGTCATTTTAAATTTACTGAGTGGTTAGGAAATATCATGTTATTACATATAATCAGCCTCA
The DNA here is from genome assembly GCF_003676395.1 of Aethalodelphis obliquidens. Lineage (NCBI taxonomy): Eukaryota > Metazoa > Chordata > Mammalia > Artiodactyla > Delphinidae > Aethalodelphis > Aethalodelphis obliquidens. The sequence goes on from NW_020837969.1 coordinate 4,802,708, forward strand.
CGTTCCAATGATCAACTTCTGATTTTAAAGAGAATTTGGCTTTAGTATCTGTGCTATAAAAACTCAAAGACAAAAGCAATGCACAGACGGTTATGTAGAGGGAGCCCCTGCTTCGTATTTGCAAATCCATAGATACAACATATGCATTTTTTTGCAACTTGAACATAATTAAGCTGAGTGGAAGCCATTCATTTGTACTATAGTAATACTGTTCTACATTTAAATACAGAAAGACTCTTAGCTCTGATTCCAGGTTGACAATAACTTTACTTGTGAAAAATATAATAGTTAATCCAAGAGAATTAAGTGTGTAAATCTTATCGATGATAAAAATATAAAGTTAAATTCTTTTCAGAGCAATTGAAGGAATGCAGTATTACTATTAAGATGTTGATTCTTTTCTATTGTATATAAGTTTTAGTAAAAATATAGTGATCCAAGCATACCTTCTCATCAGCTCTATACTTGAAACAATCCAGTTAACCTTCATGCAACGGGGACATTTTTACTTTACATATTATCTTATAAATACTGGTTTAAAGTTCATGAAACCAGAGGATTTTCTAAAACATGCCTACTGGATATTACACCATAGATTCACATTTCAGCTCAAAGAAAAAAGATAAAAAGGTCTCATATGTTTTGTGAAAATCCCATTCTGGAAAGAAAAAAAAAAATCAAAGATTGGTTGATTATAAATCGATTTTATGGGGTATAAGGAATTCCTTACCTTCACAACTCTTCACTCTCCGCCTATTTAACCTCCACCTTCTGGGGCTCAAATGCCTGAAGTGAAAGAAATGAAGATACAGGTCCAACAACAGAAGCTCATTTTGAATATTTCAATGTTATCTCCTTTTTACCGTAGCTCTGTGGATGACCTTAGGTGTGTTGCTTGCACCTATACAGGGCATGTTAAAGAAATTACATTCCTCTCCTCCTTGATACACTTTTATAGTGCTATTAATGAATTAGCCTTCTGGTACTTTAAATGTATTTAAAAGTTTTATGTGCTGTGTTTATTGCAAATCTTCTGGTACACTGGAAAAGTATATGCCAGTATCTTTATAATCTTCCTTTGAAATTCTCTCATATCTATCAAGTAAATGACTAAATTAGCAGATAAATACATTACATACATTGTTACTGCCTCTGTGCTCAAGTCACCAGAGGCAAATGGTCATGAATGACTAATTCATGCCCTGGGGCTTCTTATCACCCCATGACGGATAATGTGAGTCTCTAAATTCAAATTAATCTCAACAGCTTTCTGATAGCATATTTTCCTTTTACATTTATGAAATATATTTGTGATAGATAAACAAATGCAGATTAGGAGGAGGTATGACAAGATACCAGAAACCTGGCTTCATTTATTTTTTTTTCACGTACGACTTAGCATTTTGAAAGTGTTTGCCTCCTTTACCTCTGTGTCCCTTGTCAACATTTGGAGACAGCCAGTGTGCACTGTCATTTCTTTTACTTAATAAGTATACTTGTGAGTATTTCAACATTTTCTCATCAAGCAAGTGTAAATGTTAAGAGCAACCCTGCAGCTTCAAATCATTGCTGAGCTGCAGGATTTAACTGAATGAAAATATGAAAGAGTGTGGAAATGTTGATATTTCCTTGAATGTTTTCCTTGAGAAAACATTGGAAGTTACAAGTTCTAATGTTTGATTTACTTATGTTTCCAAGTTATTCGTCCAGCAAGAGTTATCACATTTATTTGCTCTTCACTTTTACATGTCCTTCTTTATTAACAGAAAATGTCAACATAAATTAATTTCTAATTTCATACTATTAAGATGAGGGTTCTTTAAAATGTTTTGTAATATTTGCTCAAATTCTAAATATATTGAGATCTGCTAATTGACTCTGAATTGATCAAATCAATTTCTGTCTTCTAATATAGATCAGGACACGATAGTGATTATGCTTCATTTGTTTTTCATTGTGTTCTTGTTTTTGTGTACACGGTCATCAAAGATCGTTTACTGCACCGGAGTGGAAATTCGGATCAATCTCTTTAACGGTGACATTGCAAGAAGAGCTATCCAGTAAGGTCACTTTGAAAGGGAGCCGTGGCTGAGTCTGGTTGACACTGTAAAGTGGTTCTTAACAAAACCATTCAGTACAGCTGGACAGACATTCATTCAAATTAGTTCATATATCAATCAGAGCTATTAAAATTATAAGTGACAAAATTCAACTCAAACATGCTTAGTCAAAAATGGAAAAGGAACGTTTCACATGCCTAGAAAGGCCAGCAGCAGAGAGGTGTCCAGCATGACTGGTTGCAGATCAGGTGAGGTCAGCAGACTATTCCATTCCCACTTCTAGGCCCTGCTTTGTCTGTGCTGGCTTCATTCTTGGGCTCCACATCAGGGTCTCTGGGAGCACCCAGCTCCCATCACTCTTACTGGTAGCAACTGCATTCCAAAATAGCATATTTCTCTCTCCAAAGTCCCATTAAAAAATCCTTAGCTTGACAGTCATTGGCCTGAGTTGGGTGATAAACTCATTCCTGAATTAATCTCTGGGGATAGGGGCTGTGATAAATTTAAACTCAGTCACATGCTCTTGTCTGGTTCCAGGGGCTAGATAAGCCTTACCTAAACCATGTGCACTGAGTATGGATGGAAGGGGGTGAGGTGCAAGGTCTAAATTATACCCAATATAATGTGCTGCCTTGACGTCTGAAGCCAGGTGGGCCTTGAATAGCTGGACCACAAGGTCCCGTCCACATTCTGCTCTGCAGAGAAGGTCACCTAGCCAAACAAGCTTCCTCTCAAGAGGACCAGGTACAGTGCCTGCTTATCCCTGAGTCATGGATTTCAGTTCCCTACCAGCCTGTGGAATTATTCAAACAAGTTAATCACATCCTTCTGCGGGAGTGAGGGGCACTCCACCCTCTTGATACTACAAAGCCACAAACCCTGTCTTGCACAGTCCCTGGTTGTTCACTCTGTTCCCAGGTGCAGCCTCCACGTGGTCCTGTGTGGCCTGCAGTGTCCTCCTCCCACTGGCTGTGTGTATACGTGACTAAGGAACTGTTGTCGACCTCCTCTGACCAGTGTCGGGTGTCCTGTGTTTGGCCATCCCCATAAGGGATCCTCCCTCACTAATGTGAATAAGAGGCGATTAAAACAGGAAGATTCCTCTAAAAATCAGGGGTTACTCACACATAAGGATGAATGAATGCTGAGGGTAGGTTCACAAGCCACTAACGTTAATCTTAGTTTTGATCCACAAGTCCACGCATGTTCTCTGCACCTGGAACTCCTGGTAGGAAGAGAGAATAAAACTAACAGATCTTCCCAGAGAACTTGAGAATGACACCATTTCAATTTAGAACCCCTTGCCCGAAGCAGGTCAGGATTATAGCGTAAAGAGAACCGGGACTGATTTTCTTAGCTGGTGAAGCACTGCGTGTTATTATCGCTTCTATTTTTTGGAAATTCACTGCACTAATTAACACTTTAAGGCTCCAATAAGCCCTGTAGTAAAAACATCTAATCAATATTTTATATCAAGAATTTCTCAGACATATTTGCACAGTATATTTTCATATCATCTATTAATACTTAATGAAAATATTTAATAAGATATAACACTGTTGGGGAATGCTGATATAGTCTTCATCTCTGGAATGTTATATTTTTTAATAATTTGTTTAGAATACCATGGGAATATCTTAAATCTTAATAATCCTACTGCATATAGTCATTACAAGTGAATATTGTGAGAATTATTTATGTGGTCCTAACCTTAAGAGATCTATGTTAGAAGGATGATTAGACTTAGATACTTAACTATTAGACTTAGATATTCAACTATTTAAGTTGAATTTCAGTTCTTTCATTCATTTCTCTAGATTAAATCCTTTACAGGCTGTTTCTCCCTTAATTTAATTTCGGAATATAAATCCAATTGTTATAAAACCAAAAAAACTATCAAGATAGTTATCTCTCTTTTTATCGTAAACCCATGGGGGGAAAATAAGATTAACCTTAGACTTTCTGACCTAAAATACCAATATATTTTAAAAGACTAATATTTCAAATACTAATTTCTTTTTTGAGAAAACTATGAAAAAACCCACTTCTAATATTTGTCTTCTGTGGCCTTTACCACATTCCTGAAAGAGCATATTAAAAATAACATGTGATGCAAGTTATGATGAATGGTTCAAACAAATTTTCTGCACACTTCGTTACACAACAAGGAATCAATTATGCCAATAAAAACAACAGTAACCCACAACCCATGATCAAGTGGTTGTGATTTTAAGTATATTTCATTTTTATTTGCACATCCAACTAACAACTATGTAAACAGTCTGAGTTTTATCTTTGTTATCTTTAATCTATACCATATAATTATGCAGAATTTGGGGTAATCTTTTTCTGGAAAAATGTGACTGGCTCTCAGTGAGGAAGACGGTTTTATTTCTTACAATAAAGCAATCATGATAGTTTAGATATAACAGGGAAATACCTGTTAATAAGGTAATTATTGCTGTTTTTGAACCAGTGTTACCTTAAAATGAGTAAAGAAGGTAAAGAAATGTATTTTTAAGTCTTATAAAAGGCATAATCAGAAAAATTTTGATGGTTTAAAAATAAAATATCTTAGATGCAAAGGAGATTAACTGCATTCATTAGCAAAGTATTCTGACATGGGGGGCAATGTATGAGGATTTGGGGGATGTTTCATATAAAATATGAAAATATTCCAACTTAGTAAAATCTCACATGATTCTCCTAGGTCCAGAAAATTTATTTTTGAAATTTCTATTTCTATTTTTGGGGGGGAAAACATGTTTAAATCCTCTCCAGTTCTACACTGACAATATAGACATGAGCAAGGTATAGCGACAAATAAAGTGGCACTTGCAAAAACTCCCATGCTCTTTCTCCTGTTCTAAATGATTTTTTGGATTTATATACATGATACAAACCCTCTTGAAATATAAACAGATGACCAACTCTGTATCTATAACTTTGGACCATTGGGACAAGTGTGTGTGTGTGTGTGTGTGTGTGTGTGTGTGTGTGTGTGTGTAAATTTAGTCCCCAGTCCTCTTGACAAGGGAAGCCTGGGTGTTAATGTACAGGTGGCTGTATTTCTCCTCAGTACCTGCCACAGTTGTAAATGTGTGATGATTTGTGTATGTTCGTTATTGTCTGTCTCTCCCTCTAGACTCTTACTCAAAGGACAGGCAGCAATACTGAAGCACTGGCAAATACAACAGAGACATAAATCCATACCATACGTGTAAAATACACATGTAAAATACATGTACTTTTTTATTGCTGCAGTAGCAAATTACCTAAAATTTACCTCTTAAAACAACACAGATTTATAGCTCTATAGGTCAGAAGTCTCACTGGGCTAAAATCGACGTGTTAGCCAGGCTGTGTTCTCTCTGGAGGCTCTCGGGGAGGACTTATTTCCTTGTCTTTTCAAGCTTTTAGAGGCTCTTGCCTTCATTGGCTCCTGGCCCTTCCTCCATCTTCAAAGCCAGCTGTGTAGCATCTGCCCATCTCCCTCGGACTGACACTCTCGACTCCCTCACATAAGGATCCTTGTGATTCCTTAGAAGCAAGAGTTTATATAGTTATAAACTATAACTATAGTTTTATAGAACTATATAGTTCTATATATATAGTTATATATATAGTTATATAGAACTATAGTTATATAGTTCCTATTTTCCATTTATTCATCTATCCATTCATTCAATAGTCATTGAGTGCCTATGTGTGTTGGTCCCTGTACCCTTGGAATATAAAACATGAACAAGGCATCTAACCTAATCTCAAAGAAACTACTGTCTAATAAGACGAAACCATAAATAAATCACTGTAATACATTCTAGTAAATGCAGTGATGGAAATGTGCATGACGTATTCCGTGAGTACTGAGAACAGAGATCTAGCTGGGAGTGGTGTAAACTTTGATTAGCAAAGGCTCCTTGAGTTGCTGACAGTTGAGATTTTACAATGAGAAAGAGTTAACTAGGAATATACAGGAACTGCTAGAGCCAAACCTCAACATTCCTTGAGGACTAGAGATATATTTTCAATTCAACTCAACAAACACTTATCGAACTGTGATGCATGTTAAGGAGAAGTACGATGACCTAGGAGAATGTTTAATACCGATACTTCCTCTTGTCAAGGGGATTAGGGAGAGCCTCGCTGAGGAAGTTACAGACATTAAACATGTAATTACAAGTGTGATGAGTGCTACAGAGCAATGCTATGGTGATGCAGGGAAAAATAATTTAACCCAGTCAGGAGGGTCAGGGACTGCCACACTAAGAAATCAATGTTTAAACTGAGACCTGAGCGATCAGTAGCATTTAACAAGGCAAGGAAGAAGAGCTGGGTGCTGGAAGAAGAGTTAGGAAGCTGTTACAGCATCCAGACAAGATCCTGACTTGGGCTAATGGTGTCAGTGGTCAATTTATTCAAGAAATATTTAGGACACACGGTATTTATTAAGTTCCTCTTACGCTGAAGGCGCTATGCTAAATTCTGGAGCGACTATAATGAATGGCACAATGCTAAATACTTTCAAACTGATTCATGTTTGAGACCTAGAGTGAGCAAGACACAGAGACATGGGCTAGATCACCAAAGTTTTATACACCATGTGTCATTCTGGTGTCTCAAACAAGAGTACTTGGACACTGGCATTTGTGTTTTGCTTGTCATCTAGTGCCTGTTTGGAAGATGAATTAGAGGGTGATAAGATTATAGATGGGAATAGATGTAAAAGAGGCCACTGAAGTAGTTCAGGTAAATGATGGTGGGACCTGAACTCGTACTAGGAGATACAGAAAAGGAGAAACACACATGAGAAACAGTTGAGAGGTGAAATTAGAATTGATGGTTGATAGAGGTAGAGAGAAAAAAAAGCAGGAGTCAAATATGAAACCCCAGTTTCTAATATCAAGGGCTGAGAATGATAAAGGGAGTCTAGGGACAGAGTAAGCACCCCAGCACTACTTGTCAATGACCAACACATAACTACAGCCTGGATTATCCTGCCAACCTAAAGCCAAGTATAATCCTGCTTTAATCTTCCCCCGTTTTCCCACATGATGAACACAAGTTTTTACTTTTTATTCGAACCATTGGTGATAATTGTTTCGCTGTCAGTTTTTTTCTGACGCTTCAAATGATGGGGGCGGAGGGAATCCCGGAAAGACAATGTTTTGGGAGAAAATCTGTTATTAGTCGATGCATTTTTTTGTAGTCAATACACTTTCTCCCCTGAGTATAAATTGTTCACTCCTCTGAGCATTGGAAGAACAGCTACTGAAGAGTTGTTTATTTTTATATGAATAGCTTTCAGGCGAACCGTTTACTGATATTGATCAAATTACAGTGAAAACCACACCAGCACTCTTCCCACAGCGCCATTATTCTCTCCTGGTCACCACCCAAGCAAAACTATATTCTGGGTAAAAAGGAAGAAATACATGAAACATACCCTCTGGAGACCCACAACAAATAATCACAAAATTACTTCCAAATCCCAGACTCAGCGCCGTATAATACAACTCACATCCTCTGGATTTCCAGCACCTTACTGGTTATTGTTGACTGTGTTTTGTCACACATCTATCTTGTGACACATCAAACTTTGAGGTCGCAATTTTTGACTTTATTTTATAAAAGAGGTGACTTTAATTTTGCAATAATGTAATAAGTATTATTGGTATTGACATGGAGAAAGAACTGCAGATAGGAATCTCAATAATGAAAAAGAAATACCCTTCATAGACGTGTCTTATGTTGTTTCTCATGCCATTTCTTCTAAAAATTGTATTTTTGTTTGGCTATGGTTCACTCCTGTCATAACTTTTATAAAACTTGACTTTCTGTTCCTCCTACATACTGTGTTGGCTTCAATTTCATATTTGATTAACTTATAGAATAGATTAGTTATAATTTTTTAAAAAGAGAATTTAAGGCATATAAATGTGCATCATAAATGGTTAGGAGAGAATGAGGAGCAAAACATTTTTTACATAGACTTTTTTTTTAAATTTAATTTTATTTATTTTGTATACAGCAGGTTCTTATTAGTTACCTATTTTATACACAGTAGTGTATATATGTCAATCCCAATCTCCCAGTTCATCCCACACACACCTCCGCCACTTTCCCCCCTTGGTGTCCATACGTTTGTTCTCTACATCTGTGTCTCTATTTCTGCCCTGCAAACTTGTTCATCTGTACCATTTTTCTAGGTTGCACATATATACGTTAATATACGATATTTGTTTTTCTCTTTCTGACTTACTTCACTCTGTATGACAGTCTCTAGATCCATCCACGTCTCTGCAAATGACCCAATTTCGTTCCTTTTTATGGCTGAGTAATATTCCATTGTATATATGTACCACATCTTCTTTATCCATTCGTCTGTCGATGGGCAACACAGACTTTTTTAAAGCACAAAAAGAAGACAGTTTCAGCCTGCCAGCTTTGCCAGCCAAGTTAATCTCTCTTCCTGCCCTGTCGCCCCTGCAGACTCATCACACTGGCCTCTGAATTTAAACAGTAGCAGCTGAGCCCCGTACAGCTCGGGCAAGTCTGAATGGAGCTGACTTGCTCTCTTTGACAAGGATTTAAAAGTGATATTTAAGAGATTATTATGCTCAACCGAAGCCATTTGTTCAAGTAAACTGCTGGGAATATCTTGTTTCTTTGGAGGTTTTCCAAAAATATCTAATTCTTCTTGATCAGGGGGAGGTAAAGAAAAGAGAAAGTCTGGTTTATTATCTGGTGATGACTTAAAAAAATCAGAGTCACGGGTTAGAGTTCCTCCCTTGCAGACACAAACTTTCAGGTCACCCCTCGTTGGAGTTTTCATAGGTAAGAAGAGACTCAGGTCCCCCCACTTGAACATTTTTGACAGCTTTAAAAAGTTAGGGGATTTGCAAAGCACCCATTGTTCCAGGAGACAGTTTCCCTGCTGGGTTTTAGCATTTTCTTTGTAAGTAAAATGGTCCATTTTAACAGCTTGGGTGTGAAAATTGGCGCAGGTAGGTCCTGAAATACACAGCCGAGGTTCTTTAAGATCTACTGTGAGCAGGCAGTCTGTGAACTTCCTAACCTAAAGCCTCCTCTGATTCCTAGGTAACCAGTCCTGATTGCTATTGTCTTACACAGTTAGGAAGGAGGGAAGGAGGGAAGGAAGGAAGGAAGGAAGGAAGGAAGGAAGGAAGGAAGGAAGGAAGGAAGGAAGGAAGGAAAGAAAAAGAAAGAAAGGAAGGAAGGAAAGAAAAAGAAAGAAAGAAAGAAAGAAAGAGGAAGGGAGGGAGGGAAGGAAGGAAGGAAGGAAAGAAAAGAACGAAAGAAAGAAAGAAAGAAGGAAGGAAGGAAGGAAAGAAATAGAGAAAGAAAGAAGGAAGGAAGGAAGGAGAGAAAGAAAGAAGGAAGGAAGGAAGGAAGGAAGGAAGGAAAGAAAGAAAGAAAGAAAGAAGGGAGGAAGGAAGGAAGGAAGGAAGGAAGGAAGGAAAGAAAGAAAGAAAGAAAGAAAGAAAGAAAGAAAGAAAGAAAGAA